>NW_009594152.1:0-48878 GCF_000690535.1 Cariama cristata | reverse complement strand
GACCAGCAGGTCAAGGGAGGGGATTCTGCCCCTCTGCTCCACCCTGGTGAGAACCCCCTCTGCAGTACTGCCTTCAGCTCTGGGGTCCTCAGCATAAGGAGGACATGGTCTTGTTGGAGTGGGTCCGGAGGAGGCCAGGAAGATGATCAGAGGGCTGGAGCAGCTCTCCTATGGCTGAGAGAGTTGGGGTTGTTCAGCCTGGAGAAGAGAAGGCTCCGGGCAGACCTTAGAGCAGCCTTCCAGTACCTAAAGGGGCCTGCAGGAAAGCTGGGGAGGGACTTTTTACAAGGGCATGGAGTGACAGGGCAAGGGGCAATGGCTTTAAACTGAAAGAGGGTAGGTTTAGATTCACATAAGGAGGACATTTTTTACAATGAGTGGTGAGGCACTGGCACAGGTTGCCCAGAGAAGCTGTGGATGCCCCATCCCTGGAAGTGTTCAAGGCCAGGTTGGATGGGGCTTTGAGCAACCCGGTCTAGTGGAAGGTGTCCCTGCCCAAGGCACAGGGGTTGGGCTAGGTGATCTTTGAAGGTCCCTTCTAACCTCAACCATTCTATGATTCTAAAGCAGTTTTATTCACACAATATTCTAGGTAATGGGCAGGTTTGGTGTTGCAAAGCTGAAATTAATCTTAGAATGAACTAAAGTTTGTGTTTCACTACTGTAGTCTCAAAATTGATATGATCATCTTTTCCTCTTGACTTCCCTGAAAACACTTTTCAGAACTATTTTATTCCTTATTTTAAAGGGAAAAAATGAGGTTAAGATTGCTTAACTTTTATCCCAGACTAACCTTAATATCCACACTTTGTTTCATTTCAAAGCATGAAGCATTTATGACTCATGCTAATTTACATAATTTTTCTTATTGTGTTATGAAAATGGCGATTTTCCTTTGCAGAGACATATAGAACATGGTCCCTCTTATTATGTCAAGTAACATTTAATAGTCCTTAGCTGTAACTTAGGACTGTTAAAAAATGTGCTCAAGATGAGTCATCTTCGTTCATTTACTCTGTGATAGGAAGAATTCATGAATGAGTGATCTGCAGTAATTCACTGCTACAAAGAGAGCCCATTCATACATTTCAAACCTGGTTTTCTGAATCACTGTAATGTAGCTGATTATTTCACTTTAACAGAAGAAAATTTTGGCTTAAGGGAAGTTTCCACAGAAGTCCGGGTATTTCTAGTATGTGAGAACAGTTTCATAGATTTAAAAGAGGTCTTCTGAAAATAAACATTTTGGTCTAACACATGGATACACAAACAGGTATCTTCCTATCTGTCCAGCAAGAAAAGCAGAGTGTCTTTGGAAAGTAAGAGACCGACAAATAGTTTAAATTGAAGTTGCATCAAGGGGGAGCAGAAGTCATCGCTATCAGACAAGCCACTAGGCAGCCAAAGAAAATACTTTATAAAATCAGAAAAATGGCCATTGGCAGAGAAGTGCTCATTTGAAGCCGTATTTAAGTCAAAATACATACAACAGAAAAGCAACTAAGATCCAAGATTGCTTTATATTTCTGTAGTTAGCAACCACATATTTATATTTTTGTAAAATAAGAACTAAGACACCAAGAATAAAATACACAAATTATTTTAAGGCATCAAAACTCCACCAAAATAAAGGAATGAGATTCACCAAGTGTGCTGGTTTGGCTAAAACAGGACCATTCCTCCTTTCAGTAGAGTTTTTCCTTCAGTTAAGTTTCTTCTAAGGGACTGCACTTTCTGAAGCTGGCTACACGTTTTTCAGACAGTGTCTGCTTTCAGAATTGACAATGCTTGATGTTTATAGTTGTTACTGAAGTCAGGCAGGATTGGTATGCAGAAAGGCCCATGTTTATACTTATTCCTATGGGAATCAAGGTCACTGTTAGCTCTTTTATGTTCCACAAGTGAAAAGACGTAAAATGGTCACACCTGTGGGAAAGAGCAGACGGGACAGGTGACCAAAAATTGATGAACGAGGTATTCCATCCCATCCATGTCATACTCAGTATAAAGCCAAAGGATCACACGGATCAGCCTGTCTTCTTTCATGGCCAGCATCCCTGTGGGACTCTGCTCGTTCTCCTGCCTCCCCTCCCAGCCTGTGTATTCCTGAATCCAGTTCCCGTCTGCTGCTGAGTCCAGCCTGGGACATCCGGATGCCCACCCTGCCCCTGCAGCGGTGCGAGCCTCTGCAGCCTGCAATTCCCTGACCATCATCAGGAAGCTCAATATTGGTTTTGTGTATTTTTATTTCCATTATTAGTAGTATTAGTATCAATATTATACTTTTTTTCATTGTTATTGTTTTATTAAAGTAGTTTTAATTTCCCAACCTACAGGGCTCTCTCTCCCTTTTCTCCTCTCCTTCCCTGAAAGGAAGGCATTAATAGAGATCATCTGCCATCTGCTTTGAGTGCTGGCCCAGCCTTAAATGGTGATGACACCAAGGAGGAAAGATCCCTTCACCATCACTGCTCTTCTGCCAAACCTTAAGATTATTTCCTGGTTTGAAATCTCTTAAGAGCCTTTTCACCCAATCTTAACTGCCATGGAAGAAGCCCACACTAAGAAGCCACTTCCTCCTTATCACAGTTCTGAAACAGTCAAAGCTTTACAGACCACCTGT
The DNA here is from genome assembly GCF_000690535.1 of Cariama cristata. NCBI lineage: Eukaryota > Metazoa > Chordata > Aves > Cariamiformes > Cariamidae > Cariama > Cariama cristata. Next base: position 46,255 of record NW_009594152.1, on the reverse strand, counting down.
GAGAGTTGTATCAGCAAACAGACAGCAAGTCAGTACAGAGACCTGGGTATAGATGCAGCATTTTTTTCAGAAGCTTAGCTCACACAAGAAGCACTGTGCGCTTCTCCGTTAATTAGTGCTTTAAATTTTCATTACTTCGTTGATTCAAGAACAGCTCTAAAATAGTCACTTTATTCACACCTCTCCTTTTTCCTGGAGAGACACCGACTCTCCTTGTTCTCAGGTTGAAAAGTTTTACCCTATGTATAGAGTATCCAAAGTAAGGAATAGTTCTCTTTACAAACAAAATAAATGACAAGAGCAGCACAAAGACTGATGGAGCATCTCAAAGTTTCCAACAGACAGGGATATGATGCAAGAAAATACAATTAACATTATGGTTAGATTTATAAACAATCCACATTGACTTCAGCAGACAGCATAATCTCAAGGCGAACTGACCAGCAATAAAGTAGGAGAGAGATCTAGAACAATCCAAGGAACAGTGACTTCGCAGCTTGCTACCTCTCAACTTCCATTCTTTCATTTTAGTACTATACTTACATAATTTTGATTTGTATGCAAATTGCCTTGCAATAACCTGAATTTACATTTTATTGTTTTCATCTTTGGTCAATGTATAACATTCAAAATTCTTACTATCCTTTGTAATCTTAAATTATTTCTCTTCTTCCCTGGATATCTTTTAGTAAGACTTTACTCGAAGGAGAAAATATATTTGTTAGCCACCATTTTGCCAAGTACAAATTAGAACATAGACTTAGAAAACTAGTACTTGAACATTTTCTGTTCCTTAAAAAAAAAAATCATACTATGTTCAATACTGAACTGAAGCCCTTGTTCTTTGTAGAATATTAACATCCCACAAAATATGAAGTAAATGAAGTTCTCAGAACCAGTTCATTCTAGAAAGCAAACATCAGAAACTAAGAGATATTTGTTTGGTGGTCACTTACCATTCTATCACAAATAAGTTAAGTGTTGTGAATCATACATGTAAGCTTTACAAGCCTCCTTTTGCAAGAGATAGGAGAATGCCTGTAACAAAGTATTAAGTGCATTTCATGAAAAATATTTTCTTGTACTAATGCTTCTCCTCCAGGTGGATTCCGAGTGTGATAAAAGACAAAAATATATTAATTGCAACATGCAATATATTTGTTGTACATAATTACATTTTTCTGTGTGCAATACGTAGTATGGTTTTGCAAAGTAGTATACAGATACGCATTTTTAATGTATGTAATACTACCTCCTTTTACATATTACATCACAGAAAAAGCTGAATATGCATTCTTTGCAAAGACTTAAGTCAATATAGTCAGAAAAGAGTAAAAACATGGCTAAACATTTACAGGAAAAACTGAGATTGGAAAAAAAGCATTAAGAAACATTATAATGATTAAATTAACTTCCCACTGATTGCCTATCTGCTAGATTTCATCCATCTTTGCTTTCCTCATGCCTTTTTAAAAATAAGCATCTCTGCATGTTTATAAGGTTTCCTCCAAACCATACTCATTATGTATTTCCACTTCTTTAACTTTGATTTGGCCCAATAACTGAATGCATACAGCGAAGGAAAGAACAAGGAACTGAGGCGAGCTTTCTTTCTTTAGAGTCAGTGCAATAATCTCCTGTGGCTGTAACCCATTTTGCAGATTGGTCATCCATTTTGTAGCCAAGTCAAGGGCAAACTATGTTTGAGAAGTTGTGGCATAGCAAAAAGGACCACCAATACCAAATTACTCTCGATAGTATACACCATCTGAAATTGTTCACTTTATACAAATCTCCACACAGAAAACAGGGAAGTTGACATTCCTCATTAGTTGCAATACATACAGTGAAAAAGGCACAGCATCAATCACTAAGGAATTTCTTCTTTAAGCCAGACAGACCCAACAAACCAAAAGGTAGAAAGATCCATCTGCATAGCATTCATAAAACACAGAAATGTCTCAAGAGTGGCAAGAATAGACCAGAAAAGCAACATTCATAAAATCACGTGCACCTCTGATTCTGTACTAAGATTAGCGAATGTACAGATATGAAAAGCCTCTATGCCCCTTGTTTTACTACCAACTAACTATAAGCTGTATTTTCATCTCCTGGAAAGGGGAAGACAAAGGAGAATGTCTATATGACAGGAGGTTTGCAAAAGCTGTGGAACCAATTTAGGATGTAGGTTCCTAGATTGCCAGTGCCACTTTTCAGGAAAGTTGTAAAGACCATACCTCAGCTTACACTTAGTGAGTCCAGGAAAACTGTGTAATAACTGCTTTTGCTCACTTTCATATTTAAAGCATGAAGAAATCAACAGCTGAATCAAATCATAATAGTGAGCTGCCTACTTGGAAAGCAAGAGGAACCAGGCAAGGACAAAAGCTGTAGCATGAAAGGTTAGAACTGTATCTACAAAGATATAATCTAAATATTTTTGCAGTTCATCACATACTTCCTGCTTTGAAGATGATCATGCAAGGAAAGTGTCAATTCATTCCCCCCCATGAAGCCCATCTGATAAATCAAAAATTAAAACTAAAAAAATGCAATGCATGTCACTCTCCTCAATATTTTGTGCAACAGAAGTAAAATAGATCTTACCAGTTCTTTAACTTGAAATGCAAGACAAAAATCACTACGGTATTGCCAAGTAATTATTACACACCATGTTTCAAATAAGCCCTATAGAACTGTAAGCTGCAACACTGATCCATTTGTGGCTCAAAGGAAGCAACAATACTGTGAAATCAGTACAAAGTTTTGAAAAATGGTGCTAATAGACATGTAAACTTTAAGAATTGTCGATACAAACTTAATTACAATCCAAGGCTTCCTTTTAATCAGTGATTTTGTAGCCAGAGGACCTGCCTATGACACTGGAAACCAGACCTTTCGTCTCTTCTCAGACTGGGGAGAGCGGGGAAAGGAGCTGGAAAATACTTGCTGCAACTTCCCAGAACAGTATCTGTTGAAGCTGGGCCAACATCCAGAAAAAGAGGAGGTACGATTCATTGGCCCAGGAGATAAGCAAAAAAGCAACCCCATAGCTGAATCTGTGCATACCCTCTTATAACACATTAAAGTGGTATTCTAAACAGCAGCAATAGCTGACTGCTCATTTCTTGCAGCTGTAGATAGGCATAACTGGTACCTATTTTCATTCAGAATACAAAACAACATCCAACCTGACCGTTGCATAGGAGGATGCTACACTTAGATGAAGCATTTGTATTTTGAAGCTGCACTTGCTAGAACTCAGAAAGGACACAATTTTACCCCTACAGATAATGAAAAACTAGTAGTGGGTAACCGACAGCTACTGTTGGGACAGACAAACACTGTCCACATGACAGCAAAGAATAAAAAAACCAAACTCAAATCAGATTAACAACTGCAGCTTTTAATTTGAGGTCTGTGTAATAAATTAGGTTAGTCAAAAGTTGCTACAACAGCACTTCACTGTTTTGCAAACTGAAAATGTTCCCCCCTTCCCCTCCCCAAGAAATTTAATTTCATCTAATGTAAGAAAAAGTACTTTGTTTATGGTAGTGAAATCTAAATCCAATGATCCTTAGCACATAATCTTTTAGGTCTTTAAACAGCTCTTGTATTTAAAATAATTGCTGTCAGTCTTCTACTTTCAACACCACAAATTGCCTTTTATTAATCCTGATGCAGACACAGGAAATATTAAAATAAATTTATCAGCTTTACCTGTAATGCACTGAAACTGTCCATCTTCTCTTCTTATTGTAAATGCTTCCCCTGGATTAACTTGCACAAGAATAACCTTAAAAATAAAAGAGTTTTTACAACCATTACACAGGAATATGTTACAGAAGTCTGGTATGTGGAAAAAAAAAAACAAAATAATTTTATTGGGAAAAAACAACTTTTTTTTCTTGTCAGTAAGTACATTATTTTTCACTTCACACTGCTTGCTGCTTTCATCCCGCAGAGAAAAAGAGGTAAGAGCAAGAGCAAGCACAGATATTTTTAAACAAACATTTTTCAAAGAACCAAGGAGAGATTAACAACTGAGTAAAACAGTACCTGTACAAATTTTATTTTCTCAACTGCTTGGTATAATTAAAAAGCTATTTGTACAGCTTAAATTATTTCAACAAATTACATTAACTTCAACATTAATCAAACCATTACATAAAGTTTCAGAAGGAAGCCTAGAATTCCCAGTGTTTGAATTTTCATCATAACCACAAACAGCTTTCAACATTAGGGAAATATTGTGTCATATCCTTCTTTACGTGATCCAGGCATGTTTGTACATTCATTAATGATAAAACATTATTAGAAGCCATGACAAAGTAAGTGCACCAGATGTACAGCATGAAACACTATGCATAGTTTTATTTATGGAAAGCTGTTTCTCCTAATTTTGTAAACCCAAGCAATGCAGAATTGATAGCAAAGCACACTCATCAGCCAAAATAAACAGAGGAAGTCTGACATGTACCAAAGCAGAAGCCTGCTACCATTTTAGACTTCTGGATTCTCATTTGAAACCTGCCTTTCTGTGAGGGAAAAAGTTTGTAAACATGAAGAACCTAGCTAAAATTATGAACAAAGGAAGAAAAAAAAACAAAACAGAAGAGCAGGTGCATTTCATAATTTCCTTTCTGAGCACATCTTTCTTCAGCCTCACATGCACATGTCTAAATCGAGTATATGTCTTCCTCCTGGTGTGAATCAGAGAGAGACAAATCTTTATATACACAACTCTTCAACATTATGGCCCCAAACTTACTCTGTTAAATTGCTAAAAGAAAATAAAACTGGTCTTATTTACAAGAAAAAGAAAACAGGAAACTTGAGTGTTACTCATTTTAGGAATACCAGAGAGAAAGGAAAGGGTGAGGAAAAGGCGGAAGTCATACGAATTCCTCCCTCTCAGGTAGAGCAACTTTACAAATTAATGAAAAGATGGCAAGTTCTACCCTAACATACTTACAACTTTGATGAATATTTATGATATCTCACGTTTTCAGATGTGGGCCATGTGGTTCAATACTGATTTAGTTTAGTTTTGAGCAAGCACTTTTAAAATATTACTTTAAGTTTTTTCATGTGGTGCAGTACCGTTTCTGGAGAAAGATGTCTCCAGAAGCTTTAGGCTCTTTGAGGAAAAAAACAACCAATGAAGTATATCACTATTTACATTTTATCATGCTAATAAGTTTTCCAGATCTTCTAAAGTGTGACCAAATATAAAATTCAGTAAGTGTTAGCATTCATAATATAATCTAAACTCAGAAACAAGAGGATTTTAGACATGAACTTCAAATAACACTTACAGGTCTTCAGAAAATATTGTATTGCCAGAGTTTATTGTGAAGTGTTAGAAGGTAACATTTTAACAACTGGCTATCACCTTCAGAACGTGATGAAGGACAGAAATAAGAATGGATGAGTTCTTACAATTTCTTTTTCAGACTCCCCAAACAGGCATAACTTTTTGAAGACATATTTCATTGATTTACTTTCCCCTCTCTGCTTTCTACAATTGAAAGTTTTTGCTTGAAATTTAGACTGGAATAAGAGTACCTAAAAGCTTTGCAGGAGTACATGAGAACATCTTTCCATCTCTCCTTGTGGGATGGATAACCACATTTGCCCAAATCTTTTGGTTGACTTAGTACGCCCTAACTCCTGGGAGGAGCCACTCTAGCTGAAGCTGACATGTCAGTCTGTACAATTTTCAGCCTAATATTCTTGGCCTCCACTGAATGAACTACGAAAAGCAGAAAAGCTGCAAAGTCCTCAAGTTTTAGGGCAATGGCTGGTATAATTCACTTGATTTCTACTTTTAAAGTAACTGGGAATGGGGGATGACTGGTATTCTTGCATTGTTCTCATTTTTTCCTGTGTGAGTGCCTGAGGTTGGTAACCTGAGTAATAATGTTGCCTTGGAAATCTGCTGGTTTTCCTCCTCCAGATCTCTGCTGCAGGACATCTGAACTGGAGGCTTTGGTTAGCAGAGCGGATCTGAGTGTGGGAACACACATACCGGCCCAACAGCAGCAAGCAGGCCTTACACCTCCTGATGTTCTTTTATAGCTGTTTCTCTTGTGTAAGAATCTTTGTTGTTCACTTCACAGCTAGTCTGAGAAGGCAAAGGCTCAGCACACCAGCCGTGGTGTAACACAGTGAGAGGGGGCATTGCTCAGCAGCAGCTGTGCCACAAGGCAACAGGTCTCCTGATGGAGTCCAGAACCACTGTGACGCTCGAGATGTCATCAGATTTTCACATCTCTGAGGACATCTGACTTCCACTCAAAAGGGTGGGGAGACTCACCAACTTAATGCAGTTTAAGCAGATACTCAGTTCCCAGGAACAGGAAATAGAGCCTTTTTGTCAATAGACTGTTAGTCTACTTGATGCCTGACTGTGTATTTATTTCACCGGCTCCCACTTTCAGCCGTGCTTTTATGTTGCACGTTCGTGTTTGTATTTTACAGCTGTTCCAAGATAGGCTATATTTGTTGCCAAGTGTGCGAAAAGAGAGTCTGAGTCAGGGCTGAAGTAATTCCACAAGTTTCAAGAACTGTTGGCTTCAAAAGTCTTTCTGTTGGGGTAACGTGTGTCGATGTGAGCAGCACTGGTTGCTGGACCAGCCTCTGAACCCCATGGAGTAATCACTGCTTTGAGAAGGACATTTTTGACACTCACCACCTCAGTAGATGGAATTTGAAATAAGAAAAATTAAAGCCATGCACAAAATGAGAGAGACTGATACCTTTCTGGTCAGAAGAGGTATTACCAAAACCAGACAATGATTCACAGGGATTCCCTGTTATCTAATAGAAGTCTGCTGCACATAATCAAAGATGCGAGAAAATTTGTCTAAAGGAAGAGATAACATGGATCTTTCACAGCATGACATTAGGCAAATAAAATCTACAGGTTGCTTAGTATTTATAGCTCTCTCATCTCATTCTGGGTGGTTTTGTGCAGGCTTGCATATCTCATTGTCCAACATGCTGCTTCATGAACCCTGACTTATGAAAATCAAGGCCCTCATCTTTCACATTGAATATTCTAGACCTTGATCTCCTTCTGGACAAAACATTCACGTTGGCTCAAACTAAGTGAAAAACTTTGGAAAAATCTGATGGTTTGGCCTCTCTTCCCATGCTTTAATCTTCTTGTGACAAATCTCTTGCTTTACTGACGGCATCTAGAGCTCTGCTATCCAAAGGCTAACATGCATTATTCTATCCAGATTTCTGTTGCCTGCTCCTCTAAAATAACTATGATAATCTGAAAAAACTCATTTGATGTGACAATCTCAGTGGCCTTTAACACAGCCACTTTTCAAATGCCCGCTTTCTAAATTAACAAAACACTAATTAAGGACTTTACAAGCTTAACAAAATAATGCAAACTTCAGACATTGAGGCCTTGATACAAGCTCTAGAATCCTACAAGCACTTTTAAAACGTAGCCAACTATAACAGAAACTAATAAAATTTTAAAGTATAATTTCTCAAAGCTAACACAATTTAGACTCAATATATTTTTGTCTCAAGTTCAAAACATTTTAAGGCATTACTATTAAGAAATGGGAGTATCAGGTCAACAACTAGTTTTGTGTCGTTTCCACTGGGACTATAAATTGTTTCCTTTAAGCAGTTATTTAATGATGATCCACATGACCTCAGTACAGTTCTTGATGAAAAACAGCACAGAGTCTCTTTCCAGAGATTAGCACACAAATTGACAATACAAGAGTGCAGCTATACACTTATGCTAAAAACAGTTCTTGCATAAATAAAACAAAATGACCAGCCCAACAGGTGAAGTTTGAAATACCTGAAACATCAGTTGCCCAAGATTGTCAGAGTTTCAACACTGAAATTTCATACTTTTCAATGGTACTTTATTCTACAAAGGATATTTTAGAAGATAAATTCATATCAAATGAACAACATACTAAGCTTTGTAGTAGTTTAACTGAATAGGTATGGATTATAGAGGTTTCTTCTTAGCACAATATTAAACGCAAAATCCATCCTAAAAACACAGAAAAGGCTTCGCAAAAAGGAATAGTATTCATTAAACCCCTTTCTCAGCATGGAATACTTGACTTTTTTCCTGATTTCAAAATATTTACTTCACTGCCCATCCACTGTCGGTTCAAGATACATAGGCCAGATTGGCAAAGACCAGCTTCCTAACAAAACTGAATATTGCCATATATTAGAAAGCTTAATAAGCTTTTCCTGAAATTGCTGTTTAAACTCAGACAGCTGCTCAAGTCAAATAAGAACATAAGAAATATCCTCATGGTCTGGGTCAGCAGCCCATCTAGCCCAGCACTTTGTCTCTAATACATCAACTGAGATGCTGTGGAAGTAGAGCAAGTGAGCCAGGTCCTTTCTGCAGTCCATCTCTGTTATTGGCCATGAGTTTGCCTAAACTCTTTGAGTTCACTTACACTTTGAATTGCCTCCACAACCTCTTATGGCAGGAAGTTCCTGAAGTTCACGTTTTAGCCATTTTAAAACCATCTCCTACTAGTTAAATGTTCCCTAGTTTCTGTGCTATGGGATTTGCTGAACAACAGTTCTGAGTAAATTTCATCCACCTCCTTCAGTATTTTTTAAGCCTTGGCAACTTCCCCCTCCTTGTCCCCAGTCTCTGCAAACTGAGAAGTTCTAATGTTTCTAATCTCTCCTGGGAGAACTGCTTCATCCTCTTGACCATGCCAGTGGTACTTAAACCCACATGTGTATTAGCAAAGTAAGCGGTGCTCAGGAACATTCCCAGGTGTTGGAAAAGTCGCCTGCAGTATGAACTATGTTATAGTAGTCCTGAGCACAACACGGGCCAGTGCCAACAGGCATTCTTCTCCTAGACCATACTGGAAACTACTCCTGCGACCACTCTTACCAGGCAGTTTGTACACAGACTCTTCTGGAAGAAAAGATGGTTTACTAGAACTGACTTGTTCTATGACACTTAGTCTCAGTCTCCGGGAACATTCTTTAACACGCTTAAATTACTAATATATAAACAATTCCCAACAGTAGCCTGAAGAAGCATTACAACATTTTGCCTTTTTGAAGGACTAGTTAGGGACATCCTCTTAATTAGCTTTGAAAATCCATTCTTCACCTTAAATCACAATTTGAGCTGGTCTTATATGATACATATGCTCTTAGAACACAACAAATCTATATAAAACTATTTTATAATATTTCTCTCCCGAAAGAATTCCAAATTCAAATATAATTTTATTGTAGCTCAAAGAGTATGATCACATCTCACAGAGACATGCAACATTGACTTGGCCATACTACTATCAACAGATATAATGATATTTTAACAATAATTTCACCTGAAGAGCTCAGATATGGTTTAGCTTTACTACATCAGCATGAGTAGGATGAGAAAGTATTCAGATTTTGCATCTAAAGAATCAAAGGCAGTACGAATGCTCAAAGAGGAGAATGCTCAATGTTTCTTATTTCTATTCAGTAAACTCTTCACTATCTGCAACAGAAACTACAGGATGCTTCTGCAGATTGAACCAGGAAAAGAGCTGCAAGTTTTTTCAAGTCTTTAGCTTATTTCTAACACCAAAGAAACACATTTGATAAAAAAGGCTGGAGTCAGGAAAAAAAGAGTAAGACTAAGAATACAAACAACAAAAGGTGGAAGGGAGATCTGTGCAAGGCAGAGCTGCAGCCTTGACTCAGAGAGCTGCACCAAAAAAGGGAAAACTTAAGGCCAAATGTTAACACTTATCTCCAGAAAGGTCTAGAAGTAACTTTTATCAGCAAGCAGCAGAGGCTGCAGAAGCCAAAATAAGATTCTTAGAGGTATTTTACTGTGATTGTATTGGTGCAGCAATGTCTTTTAAAAGCAGAACGGCAACGATACAAAATGTAGCTGTTTTATATCTTAACTAATCCTTGTCTTTATGGACACAGAATACTTTCACAAGCAGATAACATTTTGCTTGTGCCAGATCAATATGCAGGTTAAGGTATTTCTTCCTTGGAGCACAGTAAGGGATAGAATGGAATTTAAAATACAGAGCTAGCTGATCTTGCTTTGAGTATGTTCTTTTGCACACTAATTAAGGCCAAAAAGCCTATTAACTCCACTGAAATAACAATTAAAAATGACCCCTCATTCTGTCAGCAAGATACACACTTCTACAAGCATCTCTACTTGCACCTTCATCCTACTAACAGAAGTAGTGATCTATTAGCAGATAGCCAGGTTTCAAAACAACTTCAGCTAGCTGACAGGAAAGAAAGGCAGCATCAAACTTGTTGCATCATCACAAATGCATATTTACATTACAATGAGCAGGGAAAAGTTTTCCCAGTGCTCTCACCCACAAAAAGAGTGATAAACTATAAATAGGCTTGCAGAATTAATGACTGTTCTCCATCAGGTGGTTAGTAAGCAAGACCAAAATAAAACCTATGAACATTACTGTGAAGTACCAATACCAAAACTTGATTCATCCTGATAAGGGCCCTAGATGAGGTGAAAGACTTGCAGAGCAGGAAAACAAAAAAAGTTTAGGACTAATCCACAAGCATGTTACTTCACTGTTTTAAGGTTACAGTTTTTTTGATGTTAACCCAATTAGAAGTCCAAACTATTTCTGTCCCTATGGAGGAAAAGAAGCCAGCAAGTACAACCTGAAATAAGTCAGTGAGCTCTAAAAACTAACTTAATGAAAGATGTCTCATAGCAAGTTTGACACATTTTTCTTCTTTTGCTCACCATTATACATGTGCAAGAGCAGCTCTCTGAATAAAACTTAACGGCTAAAGAACAAGGCTCCCTCCCCAAATACACACATGATATTGCCAGCCAAAAATCAGTGCCTCAAAATATATTTTGTTGCTTCTATCAAATAAATACATGCAGTGGAGCTGTAAGGCAAAATAGATTTTATTTGGAAAAAACTATATATGCAAAATATTATTGCTAATATATCATATGCACAGAGATAATATTTTTCATTTATTGTTTAGGTTCTAGAAGTTCAAATTTAGTCTGAAGTAAAAAAAAAACCAACAAACCACATCACCCAAACAATAAATGATTGTGTCTAGAAGTATACTAGATGATCTTTCACACAAAACAAATCTAGAATTAAGAGTGTTGCTAACTTTCTCCTCCACCCCGATCCATAGACTTATGAAAACCTACCCAATTTGGGGAAATTTTTGTAGATCAGATTTGAATAAGGCTTACGCAAGAGAATCTAGCTTATCCTGACCACATAAGGATGATCTTAAATATTATACATTTTACAGCCACAGTTCAAATAATACCTGTATTTCTAAAATGACAGGACTGACTGAAATACAGTTTCTAACTTTTATAAGCCAGCACAAACATCAAGAGATTCAATGCAGATACAGTTAAATTTTGATTACAAGTTTGGTATTCACAGCCACATTTTCAAATCTTCTGTAGCAGGTAACAGGCTACAGGCTTTCATACCTAAAAGCTTCTCTGTCTGTAGAAGAAGTTATTAGCTACTGAATATACAATATCATTTAAACATATTCAGTTTTCCTAATACCTATGAGTTTATTTCTAATCAGCAAAGTCTTAGCTGGAAGACTGAAATTATTATTTTAGAGTTACTGGGATATGAGAGGAATATTTTTGTATTTGCATTAAAGAGAAATCTATAGACATCAAGCTCTGTCTCTCCAAAATACCTTAGCTCTCAAACACATCCTTCAGTATCAAGGACTATCAGCCTTCTGAAGGGGAAAAGAAAAAGGTTAAGTTTTTTAATCCTGACTAAGGCTAAAAAAACCAAAATACATTAAATACTTTGTGTCATGTGTGAAGTTGTGGGATAAGCTCATGTGAGAACTGGTGCTCTGTTCTCTCCACAGGCTACTCCTGTCTACCGCCAAAAAGGCAAGAAAACCAAAGGAACCAGATTGAATTTCAGTGTAAAGGGATATTTGGAATCCTTCCCTCTCCCCAGCCACCCCTCACCTCCCACTGAAGGGGAGAGGGACTGAATGGGTTACTTGATATCTTCCTCTGAAAGAAGTTAGTTACGCTTTGTGAATTTACATATTTTTTCCAGAATGAGTGAAATGTGGGACAAATTTTCCAACCAAGTTAAAAGCCTCTGAATATATGTAATAAGAATGGTAACAGATCTACCACTAAATATACTGTAACGACAACAACAACAATGTGCAATCCTTTAGCAGCAAAGCCAATTCAGTCTGGCATACATATCAAAATATTGAAAAATGTGGGAAAGTAAAAAGGCAAGGGGAAAGTGGGGGTAAAAAGCTAGAATATGTTACGTTAATTTCATCGGTTGATAAAATCATATATAATATGAAGAAATAAGAGTATGTAATACTGTAACCACAGTATTACAACTGTGGTTAAAGCATACTTAAATGAAATAATGTAGTAAAGACTGTTCCTGTACAACAAGAAAGATTACAAATTGGAACAAAACAGTACTACTGAAAAGCTGAGTTCTGTTTTTCTCTCATTCTAGAGCTGTTTTGGGGGATGTGTTTTCTGGGGGGTTGTAGGGTGTTTTGTTTTTTTTCCTCCAAACAAACTTCCTTGAAACCAAGAGGGTAAAGTGTTCCAAAACGTTTCCCTGTACCTTTGAAACCATAATTTAAAGAGAATCAAATCACAATCCATTTTTATACTAGCACAAACAATGTTCTTTTGTGAGATATTTCACTAGGAAAGTGTCAAGAGCTTCAGGGTTGGGTGTTTTTATTGTTGTTTTATTTCTTATTAATCTGAAAACATCTATATTTAGCATTATATAGTTATAGGTGCTGAGTCAGTAGCAAATTATTGTCAGCAAAAAATCACAAATAATGTAAAGACTTTACCAAACTCATATTTCTAAACACACCAATAATACACATCAACACAAAAAAAGACAGCAGTGATTTGTCTAAAAATACTGCAACTGAAATTAGCTCAGCAGTACTGACAAGAAGTGTTTTTAGCCAAAAGGACAGAGGTAAATTCATTTTTGAACATTTTACAAATTTAGGAAAACACTGTAGGTAATGCTTTTGGTCATTCCGACTTCAAAAATTTTTAAAACACGCAACTAAACCTTTTAAGAGAGTGGTACAACCATGCCATTTGTAAGATGCACACTGTATCTTTAACAGTCTGCCTGAAACAAGATTAAAAAAGGGTGTATTTCTGGAAAAGGGTGAGTATAATGCAACACAACTTCCAGGCAGAACCACATTTCTGCTCTGTCATTAGGGCAGGTATTCAGAACAATTACATTTTTCGCCACTAATAGCTCCAATCAAGATGTTAATTAGTGACATGCTTTATCTCATAACCCATTTCAAAAGCCTTAGCACTTTGACTTACTGTTGCTCGCATCCTTTTATTTCTCTCATTCAACTGGTGCTACCACAGTGACAAAGGATGAAGGAAGATTCAACAGTCCCCACTCCGGCTGCTCCAATCTGTTCCATTCACTTAATACTGAGGTAATCTTCGGTGATGTGTTGAGCACTGCGCCCCCCCCCTCCTTTTAACAGGCCACCTTAACCTAACCGCCACACCGGAGTATCTCCCTTTACCTTCCTATATAGCTGCGCATCCACAAAGCATGTGGAGGCAGGATGTGAAAGGTAGGATCGATTAACAATATAGTCAGCAATACCTACCTCAAGCCTTCCTTCCTATCAAATTAGCCAACGTACAGTGAGCTTCCTGCTGTACACGAATGTATCACGTCACCATAGCAACTAAATCAACAAATAGCTGCTGCAGCATCTGCTTCTGGATCATCTAACGTCAGTCAACAGAAGGTTCGGGTTTAAGAGAACAAAGCTTCCAAATATATGCCATTTTATAGCTGCATTTTTAATTTAGCCTCCTGATTCCCAGATAGGATATACTAGCTTGGAATTAACCGACTTCTGCCTTTGTAGTTGAATCTACGATGCAGCTCATGACTTCAGTTTGCAAATAAGTCAGAAAGGAAGGGGGGGAAGAAACCAATTTATAAGGGAATAAAAAGATACAGCAAAGAAATAATCAACTGGATTCTACTGCACCCTTTCTTAAATACTGTGTTACTCTATACTGTGCATTTATTAAGAGGCATGAAAAGAAAGAAGTGTGTTTCCCAATTTTGCTTTATAATTTACATACATGTCTGCCCCTAAATAATACCATAACCAGAAATACCTTTTATTAGATATTAATATTTAAGACGTTTCAGATAGCTGACAAAGATGGTTTTCCTCTGTTAGTCTCCACTTAAGAGCTGAACTGAAAACATCCAATATTAGTTTCTGGCAGTCTCACATCTGCGGTCTTTAATCCCAACAACAGCAGGGGCCTCCTGGCATACCCTCACCTGTGGAAAGACAGCTACGCAAGGCAGAAGACACATCCCTCCCTTCTTGTGAGGAATTACTTCAAATACCAGATACGCATCACGCTGGTTTAAGTCCTAACCCATAGGCAGACAAGATATACATGAAACTGCTTTGAAACAACTTGGTATCTGGAATGAGACAAACATGAGATTACTGATTAAATGTTGCCTGAGGTATAAAAACAAAATTTAAAAATTACTTGGACAGTAACGTCTTCAAAGGTAATAAGCAAGTGTACATACATATACACACACACACTTTTAGTTAAAAGGACTCAAACCTATAGCCTACTTGTAACAAAAAAAAGTAACTTTCTGCTATTTTAACTCCAAGTCATATTCCTAATGTTTGATCAGTATAAAGTTGTTTACCAAGTAAAAGCTTTCTAGGCTCAAGGTACCAGTTATTCATATCCAGTATCATTTTATTATTGAAAACATTTACTTTTAGTTTTCAAAGCAGATGTTCTTCCATCTCTGTACAGTCTTTTGTTACAAGGGAAATATTACATCTAGGTTGGCTCCACAGAGTGTGGTCCAGTGAACAGGGAAATCTGGACACAGACTCAAGATGCTAACTGTTGGGGCTCCAACATGGACTCATTGTGATCTGTGGGTTTGCCACCTCACCTCTGCCAGAGTTTCCCTGTTTGTAGGACAACAGTATTTGTATGTCCCTAAAACCTACTGATTAAAGAACACTGCAAGACTTGAGTGTTGTTATTCATGAGCAGCACAGGAATTGCCAGATGGAATCACATCTGTGGTCCAGCTAAGGTGATGTCAGTTACAAATGCAGCACAAGTCGTTTTTCCATTAATTGTGTGTTCAAAATCTGCTGTTCATATCATAGCAATGCTAAGAGGCTATGAACTATTCTTTTCCACAATCAAACCCACTAATACTTAGAAAACAGATTAAATGGAACAATGCAAAAGATCTATGTAACATATTACAGACAGCGCAAGATTATTAAATAGGAACAGCTGACACATCAGTAATAAAAGCTAAATTAAAACAGTGCTTTAAGCCTTTGGCAATTTAAAACAATTTAAGAATTTCATGGCTGTGAAGACTGTTACTTCCAACTAATTCTTAAAGTCATCTTTCATAAGATTTTTCTATCTCCATCTTCTTTTAGACTTCCTAAAGTCCTTCCTCCCCCTTTATGTTGGCTAGTAACCACTAAAAAGTTCTGAAAACTTCAGGTTGAGCTCTCTATATACCACACCAATTCACAGCAGACTAAGCGCCCAACATTCCTGTCGTATCTATAAGGAACAGCAATGTTAATTTTTTTTTTTTTTTGCCTTAAATTATATTCTGTTTTCAGTATGAATAGCAGAAGAAAACAGGTTTCTCATTATTTTTAAGTGTCCTATAGACATTGATCTTTGTCCAAGTAACGCAATGCAATGCTCTTAACAGTGAAGTTTTAAAATCTTCTATTTTCCACCAAACTTATTTGGGCAAATTCCAATTTACCGGTTTCCCACAACTACACAATTCTCTACCCCAGCATCTGCTAATACTGACTGATAATCTAGACGGATCTAACTGCTCCATATACGGAGATTAGCATTTTTGTAATGAAGAACTGAAAAGATCTGGGTAGTAAAGCCCATTAACAAATCTGGGTTTTCAGGACTAGGGAAGAAATCCATACAGAATTAAGTTAATGTTACATAATAAATTGCAGTAACCATTTACATGTTTGGGATTTTGAAGAAACACACAAAATCCAAACTATTTCAGCTTACACATGTGGCAGTATGTCCTGAAGAAAGCAAGAGAAAGAAGCCATCTTTTCAGTGACATGCTCCTAAGGCCCATGTATATTTTCAGAGGAGAGAGCAAGCAACTCTGCATCATTTTTCTAAAAGGCAGCTGACAGATAATAAAAGCAGCAAACATTTCATCTTTAACCACCACTACAAGATACTGTCAGCACCACTGAACACACTAAGAAAACAGAATATCCCTAGAAGCAACTGGAAGCAGGGAGGTCAGAAGATGACTAGACTGTTCAGTGGCACTGACATTCAAAAATTATAGATTTCAATAAGCTTTCACTGCTTTTTCTAGAAAGGCAGGTTGGAAAGATCTGAGAATTAGTGAATTTTTTTTTATTCTAGCAAATAAATTGATTTTATTTATTAAAAGGTTTTTCAAATTCTGACTGTACTCTTATATTTTCCCTCCTCTTCATGTGAAAGATGATTAGCAGAAAGCTGATCATTGGGGGGGGGCAGGGAGGAAGATGGTTTGGAGCCTTGTTTTGTAAAAATACACAGTTTTCTGAGAACAACCAGTAAAAGAAAAACATTAGAATCTGCATCTAACATCAGTGATAAATGTTCAAAACTTGTGTCCACATATAATAGCGTCAGTGTACGTTCCTTAAGTGTGTGTCTGTCTCATTCTTTATTATTGAGAAATACTTACAATTTCATCTACTTGTTTCTACTTTGTCTCTTCTCTTTTGCATTGTCAGTTCTCACAGCTTAGCTAAGCAAAGTTTTATTTGTCTCATTTGCAGCAAACCCAATCTGTTTCATTAGCATTGACACAGTCTGTGGTTAGCAGACAGTGCACAGAAAGTTTGCTACTTAAAATAATCCCGCTATTATATCTTTAAGTCAATGAAAGTATAAACATAAGGGCAACAGAAGTGTTTCAAAGAATCCAGATAACGCAACAGATGAATATTTCTGCTTCAAAGTTTTAAACTAATTCTTGTTTACAGGGAATTAGAAGGAAGCAGCGTTAGGGGCAGTCACCGAAATCTGGAACTTTCTGAGGCATCTGGTCCTGGCCAGCACTTAGACACATCAACCTCTAAAACTGGAAGACTTCAATCAGATTGTTCTCATTTCACGATGATTTGTTGTTTGAAGTCCACAGGACTTCAGCTTTACAATCATAAGCAAATCTGGATGCGGGACAGCGCTCATACTGAACAGCAAAGTGGTAGCAAGGGCTAAGCTACTCTCCTCGGTAGACACTTTGCCGATGAATCTGCGTATTTGCAACAGTCCAAAACACAATCAGGGAGTAAAATTTCATTTCAGTTGTACCTAGATGCACTGAAAGGTAGAAGACTGCCAATTTAATTTTGGGAAACTAAGTAATTTAACAAAGATTGTCTGAAGTGAAAGTTACAATTAAAAACCCCAAACCTCCAGTTGCTTAAGATGCTACTAAATGTTCAGAGACTCAAAAACCTGATTTCTTAGATATTTTATTTATTTATTTTAAAAGTGCTCTAAAGTGCTACATGTGGCACTGTTTAAAGAAAGCCAGGCACTATGAAGATTTTTTTTTATCTGATTCGCAACAGTTTTCTAGATATTTTACTTTAAATAATTAAATGAAATAATAATCTTCTCTTCCAGTAATAATCCTATCTTCTTCACAACACCTGTGGAATCAAAACACCCTTGCAATTACTTCAATTGAGCGTCAAAACTGAAGACACTTTTCAGCTATACTTCCAACTGTATGTACTTTCCAATTCCCACGCTTTGACTGCTGGCCGTACCAGCAGTTGCCACAAAGTACTCTATGTCAAATAGGTATTTGGTGTTTGCCTATGCAAAAAAAAAATACTTTCGAAGACTGCCAGGCTCTCCGAATCTGTTGTGAAGATGTTAAATGAATTAGTTTGCTGGTTAGCTCACATTTGAAACAAGCTGAACAGTTGTGCCACTGTTAGACTTTTGCTAGTATTCTCCTTTCATGTAATATCTAGTGATAAATAAAAACAAAAATCTTACAAACATTATGAAAGCTAGCCAAGATGAGCAAAGTGAGGTGGACAGTTAGCAGATTTGCTAATGATGACGCAAGTCAATGGCACTTACTTAAAAGAATTTCTTTGTCAGTAATATCTGGACAAGTTTGAAAGTGTGTGCAATCAGTTAGGCATTCACCAAGGAACAATATTCAACATTATAAAGTGGTCACGATCAACCTTTGGCCTAACAGCTGAATACATTATTTCAGAAAGGTCATAAAGCTACAATTGATTCTTCCTCTGTAGGCTGAGGCAGAGCGCTTTCAGCCCTTGTCCTGACTTCCTTCACCCTTCTGAAGTACAAAAAGAGGACTGAGCAAGCAGCACAGACACTCTATTTCCCTCCCCTACAACCAGTAAGTGCCACGAACAGTAGGTTACTGGTGGAGATCTTCACCAAGCATGCAGCAGCTGAGCTCCCCCAGGCTGTGCAGTATTCTGTAATTTATATAGTTGTTTCAAGGGCTGAAGTGATAAGTGGGAGAAAAAGGTAACACCTTCTCCTTTTTTAAAGAACTCTGCTGAACAACAACTCAAATTAAAATTGTAATAAATATCCTTTAAAAACAATCCCCTTCCTGCAATGCAATTGTAACAATTAAGAGAAAAATATAAATAAGCAAGCTGAAACTGAATTTGGACATTCAGTTTCTGAAAAATTTAAAAGATGTAAGAAACACATAAGCCATTGGTTTAGAAAGTACACGGACTAGAAGAGAATTTTGTATTTCCCAACATTGCTTCTGACAACTCAGATTCCTGTTTGGTGATACAGCAAGTTGAAAGCCCGTAATATTTAAGACTGATGGATGCGTCTAACATTTCTACTACCTTAAATAGAGCACAAAAAGAAGTGCCAAAGGAAGAACTGTATTCTCTAGTTATTCAAAATAGCATTTCCTTAAAAAAAAAAAAAAACACCACCCAAGAATGCTATGGGTTTTAATAGCACTTCTAAAGTAGCCTTTTTTTCCCCCTGGTAAAGTACCCTATAGACCCAGCTTTGTGCAAATCTGGGTATCACTGTATATCAAAACACTGCGTGATAACATGAACCTGAGCTGGAAGAGAAATTCAAGGCTACATCCTCAATCTGATCAGGTTGGGAAGGCTCACTCAGTACTGGACCAAGGGCTCGGTGGGAGCAATCTCTACAACCCCAATCCTTTCCCATGTATTTTCTCCTCTACTTCAAAAAGAAAGGGAGAAAAATTGGAGCCAAGGGCCATTTTTGCTATTGTGCGTAAACCTGAGTGTCTCTCTTCCTGGAGAATGTCATTCTGGCCGTTCTATAAAGTGCATAATTCTGTAATACGCAGAGGGTTAGATGGACTTTGCCCAGTTATAAATAGAGAAACCTCTCAATCACCAGGGAATCGAATAGAATAGACTGTGTCAGTTGGAAGGGACCTGCAACAATCATCTAGTCCAACTGCCTGACCAATTGAGGGCTGACCAAGTTAAAGCACATTGTCCAAATGCCTCTTAAACACTGACAGGCTTAAGGCATCGACCACCTCTCTCAAAAGCCTGTTCTGGGGTTTGACCACTCTCTCTGTGGAGAAATGTTTCCTAGAGAAAAAACAGGCTTCAGCTAACAGGGAATGTACTTCAGATTACTTGTTCATAAAATGTGTAATTCTCACATATTTTAACAGTGGAGTTTCTGTAGTTAAGAAGACTTTGCAAATCAGTTACATTTTTGTTACAACTTAAAGAGAGATTACAATAGCTGCCTTCTGAGGAAATGTATGTAAGCCATAAGGGTGACTTTGTAGGTCTTGGACTCTGGCATTAAACATCCCACAGCACAGAGAAGGGGAGAGAAGAGGACCAAGGAACATGTCTGAGCCCAGGACACTGCTTGGACATAACTGTACCTTTCCAAACCTTACTGACAGAGGAGGACACAGGCTCAGGAACAGGGTCCGCTTGCAACAGACTGCAGAGAGGAACTGGGCTACTACTCAGCTCTTTAGTTACCTTTCTAAAACATGAAAGACATCATCTTCCTGACATGTTTGTTTCTCCCTGTTGACTATATTAGCAACCTACAGTGACTAACTGACTTTAAACCCGATTTTCACATGTCATCCAATTCTCCCAAATGTCAGTTTCTGAAGAGATTCATTCAACAGGGGAAATCTTGCCTCAAGTATCTTTGGTCTCTGATACAGTAGATTCTTCCCAAATTAATCTAGGATTCATATCACACAAATGAAAACAGACATTTTAGAGAAAAAGGAGGATTACTTGGAGAAGTTTTATGAGTTCCATGAGAATTCCGTGAATTTTCATACCGAGTACAAGTAGGAAAGGCTATGATCTACACAGCCTTCACTCTTATTTCTACATTTATTTTCAGACAGCAAATATTAAAATAAATATATTTGGATGCTAGTATAAATTGTGCAATAAATCTGATGCTGCTTTCTGCTAACGAAAAGCAGCATAGTATTCATACATAACTATACACCAAAGAATTTTAAATCCTGACTTTCTGCTGAGGATGATGGCTTCTTCTAGGAAATTTAAAGCAAATTTTCAATGCATCTGCAATCAAGGATACAGTTTAAATACATAAAAGAAAATTCTGATTTCTGAAGTGTAAATTATTTATTTTGCCTAAGACAAAAGTTCACTCTTACTGACCAAAAAATATTAACAACTCGGATACAGAAAGGATCTAATAACCTTGAGGCATCAAAACTCACATCCTCATAGCTTTTTTTGTTGTTTTCTAAAAATCATATGCGTCAACCAGATAAAAACTTTCACGGAAAAGTTTTTTTTGTATACGGAATGTCCCATAAAGTTTGATTATGTATTTTCCAGTGATGGTTGCTACACAAAAGTACTGGTCAATCCTGGAAAAAATGTAGCTTGATAATCAGCTTCTGTAAGCTGGCACTGCAGCACTGCAAGCAGAAGAGTTCCAAAGGTTCAACTGAACACAGTTCTGGTGTGCTTCAATACTATGAAGCCACTGAAGGATGGAATAATAATTGTCAACTAAAACAAACTTTAATGAATCTTCAAAAGGAAGTTAGAAGTATCTGCTAATTCAATAGAACCAAAGGGGAAGTACAAAACCAATAAAAACAAAACACCAAACCAAAAAAAGGCAGCAGCAGTCATGCATATACTCTGTACTCTATGAAATCAAAACACAGATAAAGAACGGAAAATAGCACAATATGGAAAGCAGTGAGAACAGTTATAACAGTACATGTCGTTAAACAACTTTTAACACAGATTTTTTTTTTTTTACTCGTAGAAGAAAAGATCATGAAACATATGCAGTTCCAGATTTGATTTTCAGCAGCAAGGCAAAAACAAAGCAAGCTGGAACTTGATAATGTACCATATGCTTTTCAGAAACAGAAGCGTCAGAACTAAAACTGAGGAAAAGCATGTAGTAATCTAGTTTACATCATCACCACTATATTTCTGCTGCAACTCCACATATGTAAACAATCTGAAAGCCAAAAAAGGGGACTCTCAGAACTATTTCATTTGTTTTTATAACCATTTATTATTCTGCTGGCTAAAGATTTCCTCCTATGGTAACAGGTCAATAACAACTTGAAGATCAGTGGTTTAAATATTTAAAGAAGTTGGTTTTAGAAATACTAACTTGTAGATTTGATGCTAAGTATCAATTTCAGTTCAAAGAATCTGCACTTAAATTCACACACTGTATATCTCTATATACATACACAACATATTACATGTATATACACACACAGAGACATACACTACATATGTATACACACATACTGTGGGATTTTTTGAAAACCCACTAAGCATCTAAACTTCTGAACAAAATTTGGATGATAAGCAACCAGCCTCCCAAGCTAGAAGTATAACTTTATCATTATACCTTGCTGAGACATAAAGCTGACTGAAAGTCAAACTATGTGTCCCATTCCCCAAAGAAAAGGAAACAGTTAACAAGCACTGGGCTACTTTGAGAGTGCTATCTACCTATCCAGTAATAAAGGACACCAAGGTCATACAGGGATGTCTCACTTTGCAACCGCTAGCTTTAGCGGCAAGGTGTGGTGACAGTCCAGAACTCCAGGGCTGCTGCAAACTTGTGTCAGCATTTTACTGATTTGTGTTTGAATAGCACTGGGTACTGTAGAAACTTTCCAAAACAATCTATCAGTCTAACATCAGGAAAACAAAGTGTGTTAAAGAAAGTAGTCTGAACTCTTGCATCCTCATTTTATTCTCAATCATGAATTTATCTCCTCCCACCAAATCAGGGCTCACATAATCAAGCACATCCTTCCCGTCCAGCCTCAGCAATAATCGGTAAAGCCCCACTGCAATAGTTACCCTTACGTGAAACATCCTCAAGCATTTCTCTCCTCATATCATGTTTTCTCAGCATCACTTGGTTTCTATCAACTCCTATGGATCTTCTCCATACTTCATCCACAACCTTACTCACGACCAAGATAAAAGAAGTACATTACCCACTCACACTGAACACAGCAATGAGAAGGTGCAAAAGCAGTACTTCTGCGCTTAAGAGTCGGAGGAGCTAACATGCTTGGTCTTTGTTTCTCCTTTTCACTGGTTTTGTCCTATGAAACTAACAGTAGTCCCTTGTTCTGTGGGACACAGAACGAGGCAGTTCAGGACAGCAGCACTGAGTAGCAGATGAACATCCGCACAATTTAAGCTCCCCATGTTTTCTGCCTGAACATGCAAATCCTCTAACTTTGTGGATGGTTGTGTTTTAAAACACGGAGGAAAGTTACAGCTTTAACCTGATCAGACACTTCCACTATTTGAAGCATATGACCTTTCATCTTAACATGTTCAAATATTTGTACTGCTATTTCACATTTAAACCACTGTCAGAACTTCAAGTATTTGAAATGGATTGTCTTGAAGATACGAACTGTTCCAGAAAAGTACTGAATGGTCTATATTCATTTGGTAACTCAGTTATGCAGTATATACAGCATAAGTCACAGTAATTATAATAGTTAATTCTGGTAAGATGCAAGGAGGTGGGAATTGATTAAAAAATCCTCCAATGTTTTACAGCTGAACAAAAACTTCCAAGTTCAGGATACAGTTAATTAGCCTAACATAGGAAATACCAATATACAAGCAAAATATTTAAATAAAGAATTTCCTACTAGGTTTTCAATACATTTTCAGTCAGGACTGACTAAAACTAATTAGAATAGCTACAGTCCAACCTATACACTATGAAGACAGAAGAACAGACATTTACTTACATGGACAAAATGGCTCTGAATTTTGATTGTGGGAACACAATTAAGCTCTGTCACCACTACAGATTATGTTATAGATTATACAATCCAACACCACAATGCTGTTATGAAAGAAATTGGAGAACTAGTTTTTGTATGTTAAGGAAGTAACCCCTACAGAATGTGTGTACTGTAACTAAGCAAACAGGAGAATTTCAGAAAAATGAGCAACTCCATCATGACAGCAAAAGTCTCCACACTTCTTGAAGCTTCAAAATTACAAGGAAAAAAAAAAAAGGAATATAGTCAACTAATAATCAGGTTAAAATATTTTTTAAAAAATATGAAAAAGGCTCAGAATTACAGTGTTTTGTACTTGAATACATCACACTTCCTTTGAAAGTATACACCTTTTCATTAGGGTACCATATAAAACA
Source organism: Cariama cristata (assembly GCF_000690535.1). Lineage (NCBI taxonomy): Eukaryota > Metazoa > Chordata > Aves > Cariamiformes > Cariamidae > Cariama > Cariama cristata. Next base: position 22,365 of record NW_009594152.1, on the reverse strand, counting down.
ACTATAGCAAATAATTTTAAGACCCTTACAAATAAATAATAGCTTGCCTGACCTTTCTGTGGCCTTAGTCTTAATTGTGCAACCTTGACAGAGTAAGCAGTACCTGCAATTCTGACTTTCCCATATTTCAGATATACAAAGTACTTTCTACTTAGTGATGGCTTTTAAATCACCAGATGCAAAAAGAGTTTCCAGTAGTTTCCTGCCACTGAACAACTGCATTTGCAGATTCTTCATGAGTCATGTATCAGATGCGGAGGAAGGACAGAAAATGAAAGTCGCAACTTTCACTAGACATTGTGGAACACAAAACAGTAGACAACATTGTGGTATAAACACTGATTATCGTGAAATGAAGAGAGAAACTGACTTTATTGATGACTGAGAATCTGCCCAATGCTTTCTGAAGATTCTCTTTTTTAAAAAATAAACACTACCAGTACCAGTTCCACTTTAGACAATATTCTTAATGAGCTGCTTTTTTTTTTTTTAAATAAAGACACTGACAGCATATATGATGTTTTTCCCTTAAGAAGATTAACAGAAACCCCCACAAATTCACTCCTTTGAAGAAATTTTTGGTTGTTTTCCAGTTTTAGTCTTGCTTGGCAGGAGAAAAAGAGACAACGTTTTAAAGAAACAGCATTCCCAGAAGAACATTTTAGCTCATATGTTCTCAAAATTCTGTACCATTACAGAGTAAGCTCGACAGCACAGCTTGATAGTCTTATTTTTGGGGAAAGCAGAAGTAGTAACTCAGTCACAACTATCTTCGAAAGGTCATGGTGATTAGGGGAGGTTCCCAAGGACTGGAAGAAAGAAAATGTCACTGCAATCCTCAAAAAAGGGCAAGGAGGAGGATCCAGGGAGCTACAGGCCAGTCAACATCACCTTCAGCTCTGGGAAGATAAGTGAGCAAATCTTCCTAGAAGCCATTTCCAAACACATTAAAGATAAAAAGGTGATTGGGAGTAGTCAGCATGGATTCACAAAGGGGAAGTCGTGCCTGACAAATCTGGATGGCCTTCTACAATGAAATTACTAGCTCCATGAATGAGGGAAAACTGTTTATCCTGACTTCAGGAAGGTTTTTTGACACTGTCTTGCATAACATCCTCACATAGAAATTGATGAAGTACAGACCGAACATAGGCACTGAGTGGACTGAAAACTGGCTGAGCTGCCAGTCTCAAAGGGTTGTGACCAGCAGCGCAAAGTCCAGCAGGAGGCCATTCAGTAGTCCTCTACCTCAGCAGTTGATCCTGGGGCAGATAATGTTTACTGTCTTCCTTAAAGACCTGGGTGATGGGACAGAGTGCACCATCAACAAGTTCACAAGTGATACAGAGTTGGGAGGAGTGGTTGATGGCATTAGACGGCTGCACTGCCGTCCAGAGGGACCTTGACAAGCAGGAGAAGTGGGTTTTTTGAAGTTCAACACAGGGAAATACAAAATTCTGTACCTGAGGAAGAATAATCCAATGCACCAGTACACAGTGGGGGCTGACTGGTTGGAAAGTAGATTTCAGAAAAGAAATGGTGGACAACAAATTGAATATGAGTCAGCAAGGCACCCTCGAGTCAAAAAAGGCCAACAGCATCCTGGGTTGCATTAGGAAGAGCATTGCCAGCCTGTCAAGGGAGGTGATCCTTCCACGTACCCAGCAATGGTGAGACATCTGGAGTTCTGGGTCCAGTCCTGGGCTACTCAGTACAAAAAGGACATGGACATAATGGAGAGAGTCCAGCAAAGGGCCACAAAGATTATTATGGGACTGGAGCATCTGACTTGTGAGGATAGGCTGAGAGAGCTGGGACTGTTCAGTCTGGAGAAGAGATGTGCCAGGGGAGATCTTATTATCAGTGTGCATGAATACCTCAAGGTGAAGGGAATAAACAAAACTAAGCCAGACTCTTCTCACTGGTGCTTAGTGAAAGGACAAAAGGCCATGGGCAGAAACTGAAATACAGCAATTCCACTAAAATGTAAGAAATTATTTCATTGTGAGAGTGGGTTGAATATTGGGGAACAGACTGTCAGAGAGGCTGTGGAGTCCCTTATCCTTGGAGATACACAAAAGCCAACTGGACAGTCCAGGGTGACCTGCTCTAGTTGACCCTGCTTTGAATGGGGGAAAGCTGGACTGCATCATCTCCAGAGGTCTCTTCCAACCTCAAGAGTTCTGTGATAATCCATAAGAATTTTTAAACAACAATAGTAAAGAGAAAGAATATTCACAACTGGGTGAAGAAACACTAGTACTATGTTTAACTTGATGTAGGCATGCTTTACTCTGTTTGCAATGCTTAAAAAAAAACCCCCAAAAACCCACAAACTTTTCAAGGTAGAACACTTAAGGAAATAACAACAGTTCTCATCTTGCATGTTACAGATGACTACTTCTAAACATCAGTATTTGAAAGAAGAACTGAAGGAGAAAGCAAGTTTGGATGTTGTTTTTTCCCTTTTTCTGGAATGTTCTGTCCATACATCTATTAAAAAATATTTATCAGCTCTTTCTCTGTATTTAAGCTTCCCCTACATCGTGAAGATCTCGCTGCAGCCCAAACCTTATCTCGTGAACTGCTGCAATCCATTCTCCAGTCTCATTCTAGAGCTCATCTGTGTTTTTATCCTACAAATTAATTCCTCTTTATGACAAATAATTATTTCTTCTGCATAAAGATCAAACATGGGAACAGCAAACTATAAGGGACTTCCCTAGATCATCAAGTTCAGTCTCTTGCCATCACAGGCAGCAATCTCTCAATCGATTCAGATACTTCAAACCACTTAATTTTTCACTCCTTTTCTCCCATTGGAAGCTGCTCCAGAACTGTGCTTATCTGGGGTTTAAAATATTCTTCCTAGGTTAAAGATACGGAGATTGCAAATGTTTTTGCCAACACTTCTTCCTCACTGGAGCTGACCTTTCTCAAGTGTTCTAAAACCGTAAGTTTTTCTATCACCTTGACTGGTTTTGTCTAAATAAAAAAAAAAATTGGAAGAAGTGTCCAGGCAGACACTAACATACAAAAGTATGCCCCATCATTCAAGATACCCAGTTGTAAGTGAATGTCAATCTAGAGGCCATAGAGTTGTTAGCACATGTTGTACCTGAGCTAGTAAGCTCTACCACAGTAGAAAGTTTTTCAAACCTTAACAAGGTCACGTGGTAACATAAATATATAGCTTCCAAAATAAGACTCAAGCATGGCTAGACAACTTGGCAGTTGCTTCGTCACAGCCTTCTACAAAGATGTTCTTTCACAAGACAGGTTTTCTGCTTCATACTCCTTACAAATCTCTTCTCTGCACCAGTTCAACCTTCACCTCAATCTCTAAAACACATGCATGACCAAAGCTCCACAAAAAATATACCAGATGACGGATTATTAACTTTTACAGTGTCAATATGTCAACGATGCTGTTGGAAGAAGGTGTCAAAAAAAAAAAAAAAAAAAAAGATATTGAAGTTTCCTTACCTGTTGTGCTCCATCCCCACTAACAATAGGGGAAGTCAGAAGAGGGATTTCACTACTTATAATCGAAGTGGTATCCAGTAATGGTGGATGTTCTGCCATCATTGATAGTACGCTAATTCACAAGATCACCTGAAAAGAAAAGTTACTCAAATGATTAAACTATATAACTATTTCTGAATAATTCCCCTTAAAAAACAGCATCACTTAAAAAATTTACGAAATTTGTGTACTTTTAGACAAAGTACACCGTTAGAAAGTATGTTTCCACAACATTCCAGCAATCATGTAAGCCTGAAGACGTGTTTTCAGAGCTAGTACAAGCCCCAGTCATACAGAGGGGGTTTAGACCCCCTCTAGTGGCTGAACCTCGGAAGACGATACAGCACAGCCTTGGAGCTAACAAACCTGAATCTTTTCACTTTGATTACAAACCAAGATTTTGACCAAGTGACTGGCACTGCTGACAAAATGCATACTGGGGAAAGAAAAAAAAACAAGCAGTTGCTTAAATATAAATATATAATGTTTAAATGAAACTGGTAAAACCCTGAGATCTATGAACATGGGCACCATTTCTTTTTCCCTTTTTTTAATCACCAACCCACTTTGTCTACTATTATAATGAACAAGACACTTATTTTAGGAACAACTAGTTACCAGGAAATGTCCAAGTGAGACAGAAATGAATAAAAAGATCTTGTGCACAATCTGACATTTCTTTACCTTTAAAATGTATTAGACTCAGAAATAAAGCTGTGTCATTTTGATAACCAGTGGCCCTTTAATAGCTTTACCAGCAGCTAAAACTTGGAGAGGGGGAAGAGGTAATGCCTGCACATAAAATGATAATCCTCATAACTATACTATGAAAAAGCCCTTGATAGCACACACTGTAAAGTTACATGAAATCTGATGACAAGAAACAAAGCCACACAGGCAAGAGGCCCATGAAAGCAGTGATCCACTTCAACTCTGATGAGTGTCAAGTAACAGCGTAACAGAAAGCAAGATTCAGCCAAGCATTCCTTTCAATTACATTAACAAGTCAAAAGTAACGTGGTTTATGACACTTTGTGTGTTAGTGCTATATGAAGACTGGATGGAAGAATTAAGACCAGAAAATGCTGGAAATATGTACTGCAAGTCTAATAAGCTGCTTCTGAAACTGTATTTCATTTTGTTAAAAAAAAAAAAAAATCGCTAAGTTATACTGGTTTAGTGTACTGGCCTTAACTTCATCTCAGCTAGACTCAGTACACTTAGCTTTCGAAATAAAAAAGAATGAGACCAACAGGAATTGAGAAACTGATATTTCTTAACAAAATAAAGACAGATGGAAAGAATTCACTAGAGGTGAATGATACATTCAGAATTCCCACAAGTTAATCATATTTTGCATCTGAAAACAGTGTTTAACATCAAACATAGACATAAAGATTAAGCTGAGAATAAGCTTGTACAGTATTTCTGAAGTAGAACTGCCTCTCTTAGTACTTACAGTAGCCTGGTGAAAGTAAGTAGGTACAATTTTAAAGTTACACAGCCTGACAGCCAGTAATGTTACAGGGTTTTAGAGTTTTGCCTTGATATCATCTGGCTAACGAAACTCTCTACAAACACTCCTAAACTTCTAACACAGATATACTGTCTGATCATAAACAGAGATGCTTACTAGTGACAGCATGTAACTTTAAATGAAGAGACACCCAATAAAATCCAAGGAGTTATAAAACCAGTTTAATGACACTGACTTCAGTACCAAGTTCTAGACATACTTAGTTAACTTAAAAAGCTGCTGTTACAGCTTACTACTCAGAAGTGTTCTCTAAAACTATCTCCATCCCACCTAATGGACTGCTTTTACTTGTTTGCCCCTCTAAGGCAGATGTTGTACATGTGCTGTGGGTTGAAATCTGTAGCACAGTGCTGTCAAGTACAAGAAGACTCATGCAGAACAGACTTCACATTTCCAGAAAATGCATTAACAGAGCACTATAGGCCTCTCATACAGCTATACATACACAGTATGATTTAGCTATTTCCATACTGAAGGTTGTCCTACTATAAAACTATGATGTTGGAAATAAAAAGCATTCTGAAATTATTTTAGAGGTTTCATTTACTTTTGGTATACTCTGCAAAGAGTAAAGTTGGGGGAAAAAATATCTCTAGGTTAAAAGACTTCGAAGCCTAACCGTGATTACTTGAGAATTCATCTCTGCTTATACCAACTCATTTATATCTGCTTAGCCAGACTAATTAGTCTCCCAAGCAATGAGGACAAAGTATTTTTTATATTCCTACCTTACTTTAAAAGCTTTCGCACTCATCAAAAAATCCTCCAGGCTACAGTAAGTCCCCGCCACTTCTGCACGTGGCAGAGGGCTGATGAAAGGTACTTGGATCATCTTTCAAGCTAGCAAGTTGGATGGTAAGCTTCCCAGGATATTATCCAATGACCATTTAATGTAAAATGAATGCGCAGCCTGGAAGCAGAGGTTAGAATCAAGGCATCCCCTCCTCCCATGATAGCTACAACCAGGCTTGCTCTTGTGCCATCTCTTGATCTTACAGCTCCCAATATTTTGCGCTCCTAAAGTGCCACAGACAGAAAGGTAATTCCAATAGTCCAAGTTGTAACACAACACACTCATAGACTAAGTTGGCTTGAATTTCCTGAGGTTTAAGTTGAATCCAACTCATTATTCCCAAGCCACTGTACTAATGACTAGTCTCTTATATAAGAAACCACCAACCTCCTTTACCACACACAATGACTTCTGACTGAATTCATAACTTATGATACACTCAATGCTATCACCATTTATTAGGCATAAATCAAAACATGTCTATCAAATTGGACACCAGTGAGAATTAAACATAACCCGAACTGACTCAAATATGACTGTCATGACAACTTGTTCAGCCCTTCCAAGAAAGGAGCAGCCTGGACATACCGAACAGTTGGTCTCAGATTCACTTATTCACAGAACTATAGAATCATTAAGGTCGGAAAAGATCTTTAAGATCATGGAGTCCAACCGTAAACTTAACACTGCAAAGTCCACCATTAAAATGTATCCCCAAGCATCACATCTACATGTTATTTAAATATCTCCAGAGATGGTGACTCCACCACTTCCCTGGGCAGCCTCTTCCAATGCTTGACAAGCCCTTTAGTGAAGAAATTCTTCCTAACATATAATCTAAACCTCCCCTGGCGCAACTTGAGGCCATTTCCTCTTGTTCTATTGCTTGCTACTTGGGAGAAGAGATCGACCCCCAGCTGGCTACAACCTCCTTTCAGGTCATTGTAGACAGCGATCAAGTCTCCCCTCAGCCTCCTTTTCTCCATGCTAAAGAACCCCAGTTCCCTCAGCCGCTCCCCATCAGACTTGTGCTCCAGACCCCTCACCACCTTCGTTGCCCTTCTCTGGACTCACTCCAGCACCTCAAGGTCTTTCTGGGAGTGAGGGGCCCAGAACTGGACACAGCACTCGAGGTGCGGCCTCACCAGTGCCAAGTACAGGGAGACGATCACTGCCCTGGTCCTGCAGGCCACACTATTGCTGGTACAAGCCAGGATGCCACTGGCCTTCTTGGTCACCTGGGCACACTGCTGGCTCACATTCAGCCAGCTGTCAACCAGTACCCCACATCCTTTTCCATTGGGCTGCTTTCCATTCTCTCGCACAGCTGCTTAATGATTTAATTTGTATGAAAATTAGGTTCCCACAGGCACCTGAGTGCTTAGGTGGGTAGTCCACCTTTGGCACACAGCCTTCAGTGCCTTGACTGGAACACAGCTAAATTCCATGTCTGGATCTAAGCGTTTGATTTATTCTGGAGATGAAGCATGCTGCTCATCGACAAACCCTGACAGGAGGCACTAGGTACAGTGTTATTCCTGACACCTTCTACAACAATAGTAAAAGTGCTACCTGTCACACTGTGTAATCAATCTAGGGAAAAAAAATAAATCAATGCTTTCTTGACAATACAGTATTAGATCTTTCTGTAGTGCCACTGAACTAGTCTTGAAGACTAAAGGTTTAAGCCTTACACCAATGTGGGTCTATGCTATGCGTATCATGAAAAGCCTTTTCCCTATCAGCAGTCAAGAGGCAGCCACCTGTACAAGCCAGTGCACATAATCTGGTCAAGCAGTAAGACGCGGTACGTCCTCCAGCTGCAGATGGCTTTTCTTTTTAGCTATGAGGACAAATAAAGACAGATAGAAATTTGAAAAGGGAGAAGTACTGTGGGGCGGAAGGAGGAAAAGTCAGATAAAATGGACAAAAGGTTGGCATCAAAATAAGCAGAAATGCTCAATAAACGTATCTTGGAAATAAATGCCATTATATCACATTCGATGCAAGGATATCAAATGGGCACAGACAGAGCTTTTATATCAGCAGAACCAGATCGCTTGCATTCAAGACTTCTGGAAGAAGAGATCTACCAAAATCTTTGAAAAAGACCTGCAAATAATTTGAGTTCTGGGAAAGTCTCAGAAGCCTGGAAGAAAACTAGAAGTCTTGCACTAAATACCCTTATTGTAAATGGGACATCTAGTCCTGTTAGCAAACAGTGATCTGAGACCAAAGAAAACTGAATAGTCGACACTGGATGTTATGTGTAAAGAATTAAGAGAAGTATTACTGATGGAAAAAAAGCTTATCCAATTACTTGATGAGAATCTTGTTGTGACGGATATTGCTGATAAAGGTACTAATAAGAGAACTGGAAAAACAATCTTAAACTTATTTGGCATTACACAACATTTCTCCAACAAAAACACAGAACAGATATTACATGCATTAAAACTGGACAGACAGCCTTTAAATATTAACAGTAAATACAGCATTGTTGAGCATGTGAGTTTCCAATAGGAAGCGAAGGTATCAGTTCTTGGTTTCTCATTACAGAACATATTTTTAACTCAACTCTCAGGGTGGGAGGAAGTCAGAAGGAAGTCTGGAAATGACAAACCATGACAGTGATAAGAGACCAAGTCATTTTACTCCACTAAAATGGCATGAATAGCTTAAAAAGCTAGGCATAACAAAAGGTTTTAATACATAAAGGTAAAGCTATTCTTTCTAAAACAAAAAAGAATGAACTCAATCCTGTGAAGCATATTCTGAAAAGCATAGAATAATAAAAATGAACAGCCAAACACAAGCGCCCCAAAAGGCTGTATCAGTTGTATCAAAAGGTGTACCTCACTTAGCAACAAGTAGGATATTTTCCAAGCCTCTGGCTGCCAATAACTACAATCTCTACTGGAATAACATAATGAGCTTTGTCTCCAATTTGCCGACTTAAAATTGTTGATACCTGTTCAAAAGAGTAGTACGAGTGACTGCAACTTCTTGAAAATATTGTTCCATATTGAAAATACTGAAAGCAAAGTATGTGCATACCATAATTTCAACCTTACTCCACATAAAACTGCTCTGGATGATATAACTGTCTTCCAACTCCATCCAGTTTTCCAATATACTCAGGATTTAGTGAGGTCTTGAAAAGGACATAAGAAAATAACTTGCATTTGGACAACAGGTAAGGCTCAGCCTGCAAAGCCACTACAAACAGTTCTCTAGCTTATTGTCAGATGTTCTGTACCACTGAAAACTAACGGATGCAGCAGCCTTCAGAAGGGGTAAAATAACACATGGGATAAATCTATGGATTTATTTAAGCCGAACTCACTGCACCATTCTTATGGACATATTAAAAGGGACTAGACAATGAAGATGACACATTAGATGAATAGATAGGTAATACGCTGTTGCTAAGCACAGAAGCAGCTGAGAAGTAATTTTCTACTGGTGGTGCATTAAAGACATGGTTATTTAGAAATCTATACTGACTCATGCACAGCAACAACTGCTGCATGAACAGTTATTTCTTGTCTTCCTACTGAACATACTGAAGTAGTAGTAGACATTCAAAGACTAATTCAGGATTGCTAACTCAGCTGACACTGTTCTTTCAGAATCTGCGTTGAGTCTGACCTAGGATGCAAGGAAAATACAAGGCCTCCTAAGATTTCAACCAAGTTGGGTAGGTTAGTGCTTTGTGCAAGACTCAGGTAGCAAACTACCTATTCCCCACTACTCCAACTGAACGACTATTCATTTTCCTTATCATCATATGAATTTGAAAAGACTTTGAAAGATTTTTCTAAAGGTTATCAAAGCTGAAGCAAAGTGAAGGCATCTAAATTTACTGGACGTGATTTGTTTAGAGATGCCAGGGCTTATGCCTGAGGAACCATTTAGGAACGGATTACACCAACAAGCCAAAAGGCTAAGTGATGTTAAGGCTCAAAGACTGAGTTCCACTCAATAGTTCAGTAAGCAAGTTTGCCTTCCTGAACTGTAATGACAATTTAACTCAATCCTTAAATGCCTTCAGGTTTGGTCCTTTAACGTTTGTGGCATTACTCTCATGTTCTAAAGACATATACAATTCTGCTTTTTACTCAGTCAATTGTTCATTAAGGGTTAAGGAATTTTGTAAGGCTGAGATCATTGGGCAGTGCATTTTCTCTTCACATGCAAAGGATCAGCATTTCCATCTCCAAGAGACTAGCAGCTGATCTTAACAATAGCCTCTGAAAAGCATATCAGCATTAAATCAGCTGGATCACCAAGGTAAAACAACATGAGTCAGCAGCATGCGTCCTCATAATGATGAAGGCTAACAGCATACTGGGCTCTATTAGCAGAGAAGCACAGCTGATGGGTTGAGGGAGGTGATTATTTCCTACTACTCAGCATTTATAAGGTAGCATCTGGAATACCACATCCAGTTTTGCTCTTCCCAGCCACCTCCTCCTCCCCAGTATAAGAGAGATGCCACAAAGACTGTTACTGGGCTTAGGCTGATGAAAGACAAGGAGAAGCCAAGTGTACTGGAGTAGCCAGGGGGTCACCTACTCACTGGATCCCACTACCTGAAGGATGCTTGTTGAGAGCCTCACAGCAAACTCTTCTTGGAGGCATGCAGCAGAAGTACAAGAAGTGATGGACACATGGTGCAACACTGGCCATTCTGTCTGACCGGGGGTGGGGGGGAGACATCTTCACAATGAGCGTGGCGTAGCACTGGCAAAGGTTGCCCTGAGAGGCCGCAAAAATCTCAGTCCTGTAGGTCAGTGGTCTCCAAAGTGGGGCGCGTTCACCCCAGCGACTGCACAAAACAATCCCTTGGGGTGTGGGAAGAAAATATTTTTTTGTCACTGATAAATAAAAAACTATTTTTAAATAGCATTTTTCATCTTTAGCTCATCCTTTCTTTTTTGTGTATGCTTTATAGCGTACATATTATATTAGTAGAGTAGCATATGCATATAATTTAAAAGTATGCATATACTGGAGGAATTCCGCAGTATTAAGCAATCAAAATACGACATGGAATCACAGAATGGTTTGGTTAGAAGGGACCTTAAAGATCACCTCGTTCCAATCCCCTGCCATGGGCAGGGACACTTTCCACCAGACCAGGTTGCTCAAAGCCCCATTCAACCTGGCCTTCAACACTTCCAGGGATGGGGCATCCACAACTTCGAGGTAACCTGTGCCAGTGCCTCACCACCCTCACCGTGAAGAATTTCTTCCTTATATCTAATCTAAATCTTCCCTCTTTCAGTTTAAAGTCATTGCCCCTTGCCCTGTCACTCCATGCCCTTGTAAAAAGTCCCTCCCCAGCTTTCTTGCAGGCCCCTTTAGGTACTGGAAGGCTGCTCTAAGGTCTCCCCGGAGCCTGCTCTTCTCCAGGCTGAACCACCCCAACTCTCTCAGCCTGTCTTCACAGGAGAGGTGCTCCAGCCCTCGGATCATCTCCGTGGCCCTCCTTTGGACTCGCTCCAACTGGTCCATGTCCTTAATCCTAAAGTTAAATGGTTTTCAGTAGATCGTAACCCAGGAAGGGGACAGTAGTTTGTCACCTGAGCTCTTGAAAGCTGTTAGATTCTCAATTCAGAATTTTTAAGTAACAATGACAGTGCTAATCAAAACTCAAACTCATAGACCTAAGGTTCAAACTTTGGAAGACATACCCATAGCACTGTGTGTAACAGAATTACTTTATACTGTGGCCTTTCTCTTAAGGAGCGGAGCAAAGCTGCATTAGAGGATAATTACAAATTAAAAAGTTATACTTTTGTATTAAGCACACAACATAAACAGGCCTTCCATTTTAGTTGGGCTGTAGGCACTACTATGATAAATGTAGCGATGGTTAATAACAACGCTGTGTACAAAAAAAAAAGCCTAAGGAGGACTCCTTTCCTAGAGATTCACTACTTCTGGTTATTGAGTTTGATATAAAAATACAATTAATTGTTTTTCCCAGAACTGGAGGACTTACAAGGCCACACTCTGCAGTTGTACCTCTGGTGCCTACTGAAGGAGAAATCTGCAGTGCTCCTTTTTCCTTAGTTTTCGTGATTTACAGAGTGCTGCTTCTCTACCTACCTACTTATTATCATAATACTTACAGCAACTTAATACTCTTTCACATCCTAACTCTGTCAAATCTGGTGACCAACAGATTTATTATTACAAAGGGCTGTTTACAAGAGCCTTGATTCTGTACAACACGAGGACGGAAGTTTAAGTTGGGACAAGACAAAAGTGTCTAACCCAGAAAGGCGCAGAATAAATAACAGGCTCAATGAAATCAATACTAAATGTTTCCAAACTGCATGTTGCCATTACATGAGAAGTGACAAAACTAGGGCTATTCCATGATTTCTTTGTCAGTAGTGCAGTTTCCTACATGCTTCAGCCTGTATCACGCTACAGCTGCCAATTCGAGGTTGCCATAAGGTGTGTTTTCCCAGTGGAGTGGGTACAGCAGAGCAGATGTGCATTCCTCCTTCACCCGGGTCCTCCTGCAGCTACGCTCCCCCAGGAACCACACGCAAGGCTCATCCTCAGGTCCAGACAACTTCCAGTAAGAAGGCAAAGCTTCTCTGAAACAACACTTTCTAGGTTTTGCCAAAGACCAAGGAATGAACCAAAAAGACCATAAAACCACTGCCCATTCCTAATGAGTGAAACGCTTTGATTTTGCCTTTTCCAACATGAAGAGAGCAGGTGCACTTTCAAAATAAATATCTTTCAAACAGCTAAAGTAATAAAGCCCTATTTTATTTAGATTAGAGCCTCACATCTGACTGACTCTCATTTTCAAGAAAATGCAAGCTACTATTTAAACTTTTCCTGTGACCGAGGCATTTATAAGTACTCACCATGGCCATTCTTCAGTGCCTACTGTGAGGTAAATTTATTCTTTATTATTTCCTACAGTCCTTAAAAGATATCTCCCGCCTGCCAATTTCAGACTTGTAAAAATTACTATCGCGATTCCTTCCAATCTGTCAAATTGGCCATCCAGTTCAGAAGTCATCAAATATGAGTGGACAAATATAAGGACCGAAGACATACATATATGCTGAAATGAGGAAAATTCTAGAAAGAAAATACACCAATGCATCTCTAGGGTGAAGAGGAAAGAACAAAGCATATACCACAGATGTTAGTTATGTCACTTAATGCACTACCGGAAAAAGCTCAGGTATATTCTAATACAGTGATGTACCCGGTGTAGAAATGTAACTACCCAGAGATCCATAAGGTTGTAGCTAAGCTGTTGAAGTTATGAAGCATGCTGAAGACTTTTGTGTTTCTTTTTAAGAATCAGAATTGAGTAGAATTATTTTAATTTTTTCCCCCAATATATTTACCATATTTTCTAGTCACACAGTTTCAGATGTGGCAATTACGGTATGCTTGCTTTTCTTTTTCACTTCTGAACGAATTATTTCAATTAATATGCAATTTATTTAAAAGATGTGCTTTGTTCCTCAAAGTATTTCTCCTGGTTTAGAAAAGTGTTTCCTGGAAAACTTGATAAAACATTTTTCAACAGAACAGAGAAGTGTTATTTTTTGTTAGAAGAAAGGTGTTCTGTGGAACATTTCTACTCCACTAATTTGACAATCTCCTTTTAAGTAAAGTGAAACCGAAATGGCTATTCCCTTCAGTCCTGTTCATAATACTAAGGTTGCAGATAGGCAATACAGGAAAATTATTAAAAAGTGTAGTTTCATAAAGAAAAATCAACGAAGCCAAAGTCTGACATTCACTAGAAACTGTAAATCAAAATAGTTAAAAATGAAGATATGCAAAACATTTTAATAAGCACTGGAACTCCCTATAGGAAAAAAGAATCTACAACCTTTGCCATAAATATGGAAATACTCCAACTGTGGCTCTCAGGTGGTGTTGCAGACACTCACTGAACACAATTATCAAAAAGGTCTGAGAAACACGGTACACACCTCTGTTCATACCATGCTACTACTGGAAGGCAAACACTAAAAATTGTAAAACGAATGCAATACTGTTATGAAGAAAATACTGACTGACGAGCAAATGCAAGTTGCACATGAGCAACCAAAACAGTTACCGGATCTAACTCACTCCCAAAAGTTACTCCCTGTTCTTCTCAAAGCAAGAATGGCCAAGCCACACAATGGTAAACCTTAGCATTGCAGGAGTTAAGCACATTAAAGTAAATGAATACTTACTTCAGATTACCTTCATATGCCAGGTTGTGAACCGCAATGATTTAGAAGCGATTTCAAATGCAGTTCATGCATTCATGTCATGGGTACTATAACCTATACGAGAATGCATAGTAGATAACTGGAAACACTCCAGCTGTTCAAGTTTAATGCATTTGTATTTATGAGCCAGCAGTTTTTGAATCTGAGCCAAAGACGCTAAGCTCTTACTAGTAGCTGGTGTGGAAAACCAAACTTTTGAAGATGAAGACTACATAGAGAAGAATTAGACACTGATAAACCAGTCATCCGGAAAGGCACAATGTTAATGGACACTTACCACCTCATCTTGTCCAGCACAACTGTTAAATGCTTGACTGTACATAACAAGACCAGTGCAATGGAGACTACCTGAAAACACCACATTATTTTTTTAAGTGTTATTATCATCAGATTCTTAAAGGACTATCCAGAGTCCTTATCTGGATGAAGTACATATGACTTCAAGTTGTTGCATAAGAAGAATTCAGTACTTTCCAACTATTTGCCTCTCCCTCTTACACCTTCAAAGAAAAGAAGCCTAAACTGGTTCTGTAACTTTCAGGAAGCGATAAGTGCAATCATACCACAAATCAGAATTAATCTGTTCATTTTAGTGAGAACTAATTTGATAGTGTGCATCGTAAAATCAATGAGTAAGTTGTCAGCACCCAGGTGCAAACTTATGCCTAGTCTTTAGCAGGTACATCAATCTGATTCACTGCCACACACTGTCTGGGAGCTATACTGTGGTCTCCTTCGTCTTACAGGAACAACTTCCTTTTAGATACTCTTGGGGAGCATCCTCTAAAAGAAATGAGGAGAGTGAACTGCATAGTGTATTTTTCGCACCACTTAAAGATCTTCAATGCAATTCCACTTTATTTATGCTATGTTGATCTAAACTATGGGGCTGTTTTGTTTTACACTCTTGTTACTCTCAAGAACTTCCTTAAACCCTCCTAGTTTTACTTTTATACCAGCTAAATTAGGTTCTTCTAAGCTTCTGCCAGGACTGGATTTCCCTCAGTTTATTTTCTGAAAAATCACATGGGTTCAAAATCAACTTGGCCTTTCCCAGTTAACCATTACTCTTGCCTTTATTTCTGTTTAAGAACATGCTTATTTTTTGAGAAAATAAGCAAATTCAATGCCAAGAATCAAGCTACTTCCTCATTTGTTATCGACTCCCTCTTTTCAGTAGCTATGAGTAGCACAGACAAAACTATTTTTCATATGATTCCTTCAAGGCAAACTGAAAACATGGATATATTTTTATTAATGTGATGCAACTGGTCAGTGAAAGAAATTCATTGCAGAGACAGCTGCTGGTATTGGAGCTACAAAGAGTGCATGATTCGAGCAGAACGAGCAGCTTTTAAAGAACTCATGAAACAGCTTTTTCCTGCTCATTCTGAAAAAGGAAAACTATGCTATCCAAATGCAAGATGACATGGGATCGATGAGGCTACAAGCCTAACAGATTTTAAAATTTCTCGCCACTGATTCTTTTTGGAAAACCTGTAGGTCTCTGCTTTGATAAGGAACAGGATAATAGCACAGAACATGGCAAGTCAAGACAGGCATATAGAAACTACTTCTCAAGAGTAAAAATCCACCAAAAAAGAAGGTGTTTTGAAGCCTACCAAACATATTGAAAGATTCTTTTATCAAGACTTTAAACTGCTGTAAATCAGCTCTGCTAAATCATACTAGCAGCTCCCACTTGCATCACTGCAAGCAACTAGTCAACACCACAGTGAATTAAACTGTAGGACAGATGTAGTCTACAATTAATCTTAGAAAAATTGGTCAGTTTTAACATAGAGCAGTTACCTGACCCATTTCACTTATGCAAATACACAAAAAAATGCCAAGCATAGGAATAAGCAGAGAGGAATTGCTTCTTCCAGTGTCAATGCATAGCATTCATGAAGCTATAGACCACGATAGTAAAAAAGGTCAAGAGGCAGTCACCCTGGCAGGTACTTCACTTCCCCAATATTAAATGTAGTCACAATGGTACCGAAGCGGTTCCTTGCATGCCATATAAAAAAAAAAATACAGCAGGGTAGTCAAACAGCATCTCAAGCTGGATGCAACTCTTGAAAACTGAATATGCTCCTCATGCAAGAGTTCTCCAACGGAGGAGTCTCTGCAGCTACTGAAGGGGAAGCCCAGCAAAACAAAAGCAAGTTTCTCAGATGATACCAGCACTCCCTTCTCCCAAGTTCCACCCCATCCTCCAAGAAAAGTTTTAGTCATTCAAAACACCACGGGACCAACTAGTTTGATCGCCCAATCAAGTTAAGAGGACAAAGCTGCTCTCAGATTCCTATTTTACACAGGAACTTGCAACTCTGAATAGTTGTCAATTTGTTAACAAAAATAAAGTCACAAAATCAGAAACTAATCTGTTTGGAGCTGTATTGCCATGATGTACATAATTAAATGTACTGGGGTACTTTTAAGATATATTACTTGAATTATGGTAATTTATCCTCATCATTGAAATGCCATTGAGTGGAATGTGTATATATACCAATACAGCTGTATGTGGGCAGTCAAGTTTCTAGCAAGCCTGAAGAAATTAAAACAAAAGACATTTCAGCTGCATCTAAGACTGATCATTGTCAACAGTCACTACTCACTTCCACAGCTTCTTTTAGTCCTTGTTTCTTAGTACTCTGTTTCAACTTCTTCAGTCTACCTTCATACTAGACTAAATTCTTAAACTATGGTCTTTTCCATTTACATTTTTAATAGATTCTACAGGACTTGCAGAGGCATGGTAACTCTTGCAGCTTATGGTATTTACTCTTACTGTAGAAAGACCTCAGCAGCCTATTAATAGATATTTTCAAATATTAGTGAATACAGTCATGGTTCTCTGTCATTGCCAAGCCATTGCAAGTCACTAAAGTTTTTGTTTTGGACCTTCTTACACATTCAATTTTTGCTTACAGATTAGTTTTCATCTACATGCACACTTTTTGTAGATCATTACTACTTGATTTGCTACCACCACGTTCCTCTGCCCCAACATAAAACGAACCACTTGATATTCTGTTGTTTCTGTCTCAGTTTCCTTCTGTCAAGTCATCTAGTAGATACAGTTCTTCCAGTTAAAAGAACAAACCCTGAACAACAAAACCCTGCAGTTTGAAAACTGGAAGTTAGAGAAGATGGATTTATTTTGTACTCAAAGGAATAAGATGTGGTATTGAATATACCACGTTAGCAAGGGAAAATGAGACAGCAGCTTGGCAGTAGCCTATGCTTGTAGGATCTTGTGTAAGTCGAGTTTGAGCTTTGTTTACCATATACATTGGAGAAACTCAATAGTATTTACAAGGAAGTACTTACATTTCTGAACTTCCTTTTTTCCTTTTTTTTTTTTTTTTTTACTTTATACTGCAGGTAACAGTAAAATTCTAGGTTTTTTAAGTTCATTTTCACCTCAAGTTATTCAACATCAAAGACATTAAGAACCAAGCTTCACAGATTTAAATGCAACCAATGGACAAAAAACCCAAAGCAAATTCAAAAAGAACTGTTGTGCAGAAGGTAAAGATAACATTTGTGCACCATGTATTCCTTTTCACTCCCAGTTACTGAATGAAGGTACTATCTATCCACACCTGTCACAGTATAAATCCTTTTGGACCTTGTTGCCTTCCCTGCGGACAATTTCCCAGACTTTGATAAACACTTTTTCCAAATGATGTAGTGCATTAGTTCAATTTCGTAAATTTTCATAGTTGTGAAACAGTTTTTTTGACACTATATTATAGAAGCCTGTATGTTGCCAGGAAGTGAGAGGACTTGTTTTAGTGTTTCTGGAAAGTAGAAGATATTTATCACATCTTAGAAAGTGCTGTGCTTCTCCTGTATTAATGGATTACAAAAATGAGGTCTACTGGTTAAACTGAGATTGAAAACTTACAGATATTTTTCATTTTCGACAACTCTCTAAGCCCAAAGTAATTAAATATATAACAAGGTACAACATTTTCCATTGCCTATAAATGAAGAGGTCTTCCAGCATATCTTTTCATCTGTCCTAAATGCTTCAAAATAATTCTGGAAGCAAAGTCAGAGGTAGGTACGTTATAGGCATATTCAGCACTCATATTTAACTTCTGTAAACTGCTGTTGGGATGGTGTTTGGCACCCAAGACACTAAACTGAAAGAGGGTACCAATATTAACCTACGTGATGTTTAGACTGCGGATCAATAGGACCAGAAGAGGGTCCACGCATCCTGAAAAGGCAAAAGCTTAGAGAGAGAAAAAATACAAATTCAGTTAAGCAAATTGGCAGATACAGAGGTAGGTCTGGTGAGACTGAGACCAACAAACGTGCTTGCATAGACATAAACAGTGAAAGCTTATTTTGAGCCATGAACACAAAGAGGGCAAAGTATGTCCAGTCTAACTCAATTTGAGAGGTGCTGTGAAGATGCCACCCGTGAACGTGGTGTTAAAGTTTTAATAAAGAGTTTGAAAAACGTAAAGATAATCCATTCTTGAGGTACTACAACTGTAAATAGAAAAGCATTCTAAACCAATACATCCAGGAAGAGTAATAACAGAGTCCTCTATACAACTATGCCACCAAAACAAAGACCAACATTTTCCACAGCACGTATTCTAGTCAAATCAGATTATTAATCCAACCAAGAAAGTGTGCATGACCTAGCAGGTGAGTATAAGATGACTTCTCATTATACAGGACAGTCCAGCATGAAAACAACAGCTAAAAATTCTATTTAATTATTGACAAAAGGGCATAGCTAATTCTATTTCCATTTACATTTTGTTAGAGTCATCTGTGACAGTTTACCAAGAAAAGTCTGAAGATTTTCACTGGTTACAGGCTCCAGAGTATGTGAGCAGCTGGAACACGACCAGATCCCTGGGGGGCAGACAGAACAAAAACAATGACTTCAAAAATACTTGTTTCATCTGAAACTAAATGTAAATTAATTGGAACAATTAAAGATGACAACCTACAAGAAACATGTAATACTATTAAGTGTTACAGACACTTTCTAAACACGCTTCGACCCCATCAGCCCTACAAAATACAGACCCCAAGATAACGATCCAAAATATTACTGGACATAAACAAAACCACTAAACTTTATGGATAGACAAGTTTAAGAAAAAGGCTAATAGTGTTTTTCTACTGGCATCAAGCGAACATCAGCATTAAGGAAGCTCAAAGTTTACTGTATATGGCAAAGAACAGACCAAAAAAATGGTCATTCCTGTAGCTCAGGAAACATTGGCCTCATGAGCAAAATAAACATTGTTTGTGTTTGCTGAACAGAAAACGCAGCGATGTACTCATTCCAAACTATTATCGCTTTCCTGAAGATACAGACAGTATCTTTTAGTTAAGCTAAAGAGTTGACAGTCCAAGTCAAATCTATTTTTACTAAATCTGGTCCTACAGGAAAAGCAATGGCTCACAATTCAACTCATGCACTACAAACTCCAGCCAAGTTGAATTTTGCTGCAAATTTCCTGGGAATTTCCCCAAGACAACAGTCTTAAAGAAATGGACAATAAAATATAGAAGTGTTATTGACAGATATAACAGAGAGAATCCACTTCATACTTTAGATCACAGAAATGCACGGATGAAACACAACATATTACCTGCAGACATTTTAGCAGAGATTGAACTAGAAATCCCATACCAATTAGAAGCTGGAGGTCAAAAAAAAGGGTACAGAGTTGCTGGATGCTGGTGGAAGATAAGAATTCCTCAGGTTCCAGAAGGCATTGACAAAGAAAGTCAATGGCTGCAGAGAGCAACACTGTCTGGGAAGTGGGCCTGCAGTCTCACAAAAAACTGTCTTCTCTAGTATCCGTCTGTCTGGGAATGAACAAGACTGTATCTTTGCCAGTTCTCCCCATCCACCCAAAAAGGGGGACTGGAGTACGTTACAGGATTTGCCACTTTGACAGAGGTATCAATAAACAATCAAAACACCAGCACTTAACCTTCCAAGCATTCAATATATCTAGGGACCAAGACATTTACAATAGCATACACTACTTCAGAAGTGACCTGCCAGCAAGGTAAACTAGCATGTTGTCTAAAAGCATACAGAAGTTAAAACCATTTAAGAGAAAGTATTGACAAAAATGAAAAATTGTACTTCTCCTGAAGTCAGGCTTTAAGGGTTTTACTTCCCAGTGAGTCCTAAGACAGAACACTGCAAAAGCATGTTCAGTTAAGTAGTTAAAGTTGCAATAACAATCACAAAGGATCTCTTTGAGATATCTTGAGCCAAAATGATCATCAGCATAACACTGAGTTAGCTGATGTAGGTCCAAAGTCAAGTAAAATTAAATGGCCACAAGGCAAAGAATAACAAAAGCATCCCAAGATCCACAGAACTCACAGCCCATAGCAAATGAGTTATTAGTCTGAATCACAGTTCAAGCTTCTGAAATTCCATTACATTATTGCCTATAAGAACCAAAAGCTTTTGAGTTTTAAGTTCACAAACTAGTAGAAACTCCAACTTGAAAGAGGTAGATATGCCACTAACAGATTGAAATCAGGTAACTTAAGTGTTGTGTGCAATGACTTGAACCTCAAGTAACTTATAGACCTAGAGCTTGTCATACAGCAAAAAGCCTCAGAAGATCTTCATCTGCCCTGAAAAAACTCAGACACTCATCTAATTCTATTTTAATATTATCATCTACAGTAGTCAGCCAGTGACTCTGCTCAAAGCAGATTGCTCTCATCCTGAACAAGTGACCTAACCAACTGATCACTGAGTCCTGGCCTTCCTGAGAACAAGGATCCGCATCTCTCAACTAAGGTTTCATCTGCCAAAATCAATGTTCAATGCCCCAACATAACTGATTCATCAGGTCAATTTTTTCCCCTGCAAAGTCACCAGAAAAACCATTCTGGTGTAGTAAGCCCCAGATTCAATCCCTATGCATCAAGATAACTTGCGTACGCTCTGTATACACCGAGTGAATCTAGAACTAGATGCTGTGTTTCCAAACTTGACCAGGACCCTTCCTGCTTCCCCATGCTTAGTAGGAACACCAGCTACTAAGAAGTCTATCCAATTTGCAACACTGAGTACCACAGATACCCCGCTATTTCCAGCTTTCACACATGTGCACAGCCTTCTCCCCACCTGAAAGCTTGCTACTTCTCCATTCATCATGTGATAAAATTTTGTAAGTATTTGAGACCATTTCCTCAAAAAAAAAAAAAAAGGCAGAAAAAATTTAACTGAGTGTGCTTTCTGAATTTTAAGGACTGCTGAGTTGCTGTGATTCACACTATTTCATGACACAGAACATAAACACATCTATGGATGCAGATTCACATCATGGCTACAGTTAAATTTCTATGCTCCGTAAAGCAGAAAGTTGCCCATTGCCATAACAACAAAATAGCTTATTTTAAGATCAAAGCAGGACTGGGACCTACAGCTTCTAAGACAGAAGCTACTTAGCAGCAAAAAAATTAAGAGATTTGAAGCCTTCATGGTAATTTAAGCCATTTATAAGCAGATATGTATTTGATCAAATGCACACTTAAGTTCTAAAAACAAATAACATTTTACAGAAATTACTTCATGACTTGAGATGTTCTGGAATAACACTTGACATCCAATGCGGCTAATAAATTGCCTTTGACAAGGTTAAACAAATTACTAACACGTCTTGAGATGCCACTCAAAGCACAATTTGCTCCTACCCAACATATTTTCCCTTGTTTCTACTGCTTATTTTCTTTACTCTGCACAATAAAAATCAGCGGAAAAGTTTCATTTTTGCTTTTAGTTGGTTTCACTTTCTAGTTGCCTGGAAGCAACAAAAAGTTTCTGTTTAGGTTAAAGCCAATCTTGGGTAATACTCAGGAAAGGAAGAATCAGGCATGAATCTAGCTGAAAGAACGCCTCTGCTAGCACTCGGCAAGATGATTACAGTGTTCTGGGGAAGATTTTTTTATCTACATACAGAAACACAAGCTCAATCCCTTTAGCTGGGAGTTCCGAGAGAACCTTTACGGCTTAGCAGGAGAACAACAACAACAACAAAAAGAAAGAGGTGTTGAAAACCACCACTTCCTTCTCCTCCTCGCCTGTCAGAGCCGGCTCAGCTGTTCTGGTCGCGCTTCGCATCTGCTTCTCCTCCCCGAACAACCGCCCTCCCTCCGCGGCAGCCGCGCAGCAGCCCTGCCCCGGGGAGCCCCGCTGCCCGGCGCTG
>NW_009594151.1:22620-68943 GCF_000690535.1 Cariama cristata | reverse complement strand
GTTTCCCAGAGAGGTGGTAGATGCCCCATTGTTAACAAAAGGGGGACCAAAGAGAATCTCCCCCCTTTACTGGATGAAGAGGGGAACATTGCCAGCAAGGATGAGGAAAAGGCAGAGGTACTTAATGCCACCTTTGCCTCAGTCTTTAATAGCCAGACCAGTTATCCTCAGGGCAGCCAGTCCTCCGAGCTGGGTGACAGGGGTGGGGAACAGAATAATCCCCCCATTATCCACGAGGAAGCAGTTAGCGACCTGATACTCCACCTAGACATGAACAAGTCTATGGGGCTGGATGGGATTCACTCGTTAAAATAGAACAAGAGGAAATGGTCTCAAGTTGCGCCACGGGAGGTTCAGGTTGGATATTAGGAAGAACTTCTTCACTGTAAGAGTCGTTAGGCATTGCACCAGGCTCCCCAGGGAGGTGGTGGACTCACCATCCCTGGAGGTGTTCAAAAAACATCTAGATGTGGTGCTTCGAGACATGGTTTAGTGGGTTTAGCAGGCATGGTGGCATTGAGTATACAGTTGGACTTCATGATATTTGAGGTCTCTTCCAACCATATTGATTCTGTGATTCTGTCTCTGGAAACATTCAAAGTCAGGTTGGACGGGGCTCTGAGCAACCCGATCGAGTGGAAGATGTCCCTGCTCATGGCATGGGGGGTGGACTAGATGACCTTTAAAGGACCTTTAAAGGTCCAAACTATTCTATGATAAAACAAATACTTTAAAATAGACATTCTGAAATTTGATAAATTAATCACTTCACTTTGAAGACTGACACAGGCTAGCACTGGTCTCCTGCACTTGCTGATTAAGGTATTTGGCTTTCCAAGAAAAGTGTCCATCTTCCTTTTGTTGCTCCTGTTAAGTCTGAAAAACCCTTTTTACTTGTGAGAACACAGACTAGTAACATAGCTCTAGGGCCAAAGAATCTTCCACCTTCTCAACCAACATTAATAAGAAAGTATTAATTAAAAAGAACAAGTAGAAAGGCTTATAAGAAAAATGCAGAGTACCAAGTTATACTCTGTATCCCTTCAGTATTGTATTACCTAGCAATCCATGGTGAAGTTTCTTCTCATACTGTTCACATATGCCAGCCTGTCTTTGTCAAACAGCAAGAGAGGAAGCAATGATTCAGAAATCTTGATCATATTTTCAGAAAGGTTACTGGAGAGCATAGCAGACAAATAAAAAAGTCTGATAGGTAAAAAAACTGAATTGCTACCTCCTTCCCAAGGGCATTAAGTGAAACACAACAAGAGTTAAGTATCAAACACACTGCTTCTGCTGTGCTGGAATAAAGCCAACAGTGGGCTTGCTTTTAAGAGTTATAAGGAATAGAGCTAAAGACCACAGAACTGCACAAGAATTCCTGCCTGTCTATTCACGAGTGAAAGGCATCAGACAGGCTCTCATTACTTGTCTGCACGTCATATCACAAACAAAATCAAAGTAGTATTATTAGCTCCCGTACTTGCAAACAAGGCCTAAAATGGACTTAGTCAGCGCAAATTCTTGAGACTATCATGACCTATGTGTGGGGAAAAAAAAAGGGGGGGGAACTGCCTCACACTTGAATCTTCTACAGAACTGAAAGCACACTTGTCTCAGGCCAGACTACAGCAGAAGCTTCATCTTTGTGATTTTATTAGCACCAAGCTATAGCACTATGGGACGAAGAACTAAAATCCTTATACAAGGGATTCTAAACTGAAGAGGACCATTTGGATTTTCAGTTTATGAAAACCCCACACCAACAGTCTTGCTCCAATTCAGTACACACTAAGGATGGGAGATTTCCCATCCTCTTAGATTTCTGTCCTCTATTCCAAGAGGGAGAGGGACTTCACTTGCACAAATGTTTACATGCACCCTTTACCAGCAGTGATGCTCATCAGTAATCTCCACTAAATCCTCCTAACTGAAAATGACTTTTTTCCCTTATTGACCTCATTTTCCTGACCCAGAGTTATACATGCAATCAGCAAAACTAATTTCTTATCTGGTACAGACATACCATTAAGCATTACAATTAGCTAAAGCAGCAAATTAGCATTAAACTAGATATGACAAGATTATAGGCCCATAATACCAGTCAAAATTCATGAAGTTCTTCACTGATTACTATTTAATGAAATCACTCTCCCATTTGATTCGCTAGTAAACAGAACCCCATATGTATACAAACAGCCCCCTCTGATGTATGCATAGAACTGATGACACAGGAAACACCACAAGTCAGTAACCCAAAAGTTGTTTAATCATCTTCCTGGTACACAGCTAAACAGAGCTATTAAAACGTTCCCCATCATATTTGAAGTTAAATTTCATTCCTTCACACTTAAATGAGAGCTTACAGTGATCAAATGAGAAATTCTTTATCAAAATCATTCTTTGCCTTATTAATATTGAAGAACACCCATCCTCAGAAAATGAGATGCCCAAATAACATTCTGATGTAATTTTTTTTTTACAAGGAAATAGATGCCACCCAGGATTTCCTGGTTTTCTCTGAATGTGTAACAATTTTTCCATTTTACTGACATCATAGTATTATTATTTCACATGTTCTGCATTGCAAATAACGTTTTTGTTTCTTTTTACAAAGCAGAAATATTAGGACATGTATACATTAAGAGGTCTTTGTTTGGCAGTGGCTTCTTCTAAAATTCCTGCCAGAAAACCTCGGGCATTTTGGGCTGCTGCATAATGCTTTCTTTGGGCACTTCCTTCAACAGCTGTGCTCTATAGACACTTCGCCCCCCAGAGGCAGAAAATTATCTGCAGATGAACTACTAATATTATTACAAACAACAGGAGACAGTATAGTAAAAACAGCTTGATTTAAATTACTAGGAAACTAACAGAAAGCTCATGAAAGAGGATACTGAGACAGAAAATAGTCAGTGAACCAAAGAATGCCAGACTATTTGAGAAAGAGAAGTAAGCTTTCCTGTATTAGATCTTTAAATTAACCCTGCATTGCTTATGTACATCGCAAAAGCAAGCCCTTCTCAAGTACATTTGTAAAATCACACTGTGCGATAAAAAATAGAAAGCCTTCTCATAACTCAGCCTCGACAGTGTCTGTTCATATACAGCTGCTACTGATTCCACCACCTTGGTACTTCCTCATACACACTGTATATGGAATTTCCCTAGGTGATCAAAGCAGCTTTTTCATAAGCTTTTATCGCCACACAACCTGAGCAGCTGATGCAGTGCCTTAGTGCGTAAGATCTCAAAGTTAATGGCTTCTCAGCTGTCAGCTAAATAATGCATTAGCTATTTTTTTTAAAAATTATTTGTCATAATAAAAATTAAGTATAATTTGTCAAAAGTACAATAATTTGTCAAAAAAAAAGGCCCTCTCACAACTTTCCACCAAAAATGTACACATGGAAAAAAAAACCACAAAAATGAAGCAATAGCAAAACTATTTTTGCCTTTTCTGTAATATATTCTAATTTTTTAGAATGTTTTAAAATCTAAGCCATTCTATCCTTAGTGGAAGACAGCTATATTATTAAAACAGGGCATCATGGGTTCAGATTTAAATGAAACTTGGCCAGCGTTCAAAAGAAAAAAAACAAACCAAAAACTCAAGTAATCCATGGTTATTCTACACAGCATACTGTAGGGTTTTATTTTCCAACAAAAGAGAGTGATGCCAAGGTCATGGAATGCAGCTGCTATGATCAACCAAAAATAGATACCAAGCTCTACATCCTCCCTCATAATTAAAATAGGAAAATTAAACTCAATGTAAGCAGGCTGAAGCTAGACAACCACATTATTCTACTTAAGCATTAAATCACTGCCATCCACATAGAAAAAAAGCTGCAGTTCAGTGAAGCTGTCACAAACTATACTAGAGATAATTTTTATATAAAGTATAAGGAATGAATAAAAAAATAACCAACTGGTGAATTTTTCTTGTAAAATGTATTTACGTGAGGCTTTTTGGTTTTTTAATTGTGACATACAAATCAAGAGACTGCTAACTAAGAAGGAACATCAAACAAATGTTTTTATCTTAGCTTTGCAGAAGATGCAAAGAGAAGGTTCTGCAGGGCTTGAAATGAAACAGAACTACACGTAACCCTTGAAATGTTTTTAAAGGTCATTAGATGGAAGTCTAAACATAATTAAACTGCTACAGTGTTTCACTTTTTCTCTTTCAGACAGCAGCACATAGCTCTTCATTACACTGCACACAAAACAAGTTGTTACTTCACCTTTTCTTTTTGTGAGTTTATGTCTCCGTTTCTCCATTTCTTTCAAATTGCATTTGAACTTGAAAATAAAGGATTTTCTGTAATCAAGCCTGATTAAAATGAACAGCCCCTTTTTCCAAATACTGTAGAATGAACTACTAATCACATAAATATTTCAAGGACTATTCCTTAAAGGTATTAAGATGCTCCCTCTGAATTCTGAAGTACCAATCATTGCTTCTGGATAAGTAAAAGCTCCAGTTGTACAGTCACGTAAGAAATTTTACATGTAAAATTGTAAATTTAAATCTTTGGTTCATTACAGTCATATCTAACAATAAAGTCAAAACTTACTTATGCCCTCTTCCTGCCTTAACCTGAAAACATGTCTAACGATTAACGTTTTCCATCCCCCCAAGTCCTCCAAAGAAATTTAACTTAGATGTAAGTTCAAGGTGACTTTCACAAGAAGTGATCAAGCCAAACAACTTCTAGAATAAAATGCTGATGTATGCATTCATGAGTTGTTCTTGTTTACCTTCGTAACAATCAAGGAGTAATATTATTTGAATTTTTATGTTCACATCAAATGCAGATAGTTGTTAAGCTAAATGACTATGTTCACATATTGTACAGCAAATACAAGTTACATTAAAGCATTATAAGGTGATGAAAGGTTGGAAGGCAATACAATTCCAGAACCTCTGCAAAACAAGCACAACTAGATGCTTCATGGTGAGTTAATAAACAAAATTCCAATTGAATATTGATTCAATATCAATAGGCTAAAGATACTTTAACTTCCAAGAAAAGACAGACATAAAAAAAGCCTAGAAAAGTACAATTAGAAGTTATACGTTGTAGTACTCCTTCCCCAAGACATCCCCAGGCCAATGCAAGTACTAAAAGGATTAATTATCCCTCTCTGAGTAAGCTTCCTATCTTATATGGCAAAAGACTTTAGTGGCATCTCATCCTTACTTAGTAGAGACATGAGATTTAACTTGATAATAGCTACACTTTAAAAGGAAGACATCTACAAATTTAAAGATAATGCATAGCTGACCTGTCCTACCCTCCTGTCACAAACAAGAGAAGAGACAGGTGACAAAGCCACTGTTATAGTAAAATTCTACAGTGTACTGAGTGGTTAGCCACTGAAAAGTGCTGTAGAGGAGATGTCACCATCTCATCCAGCAAACAGTCTCAGAGTTGTCAGAAAACAACTAACAGGAATCATAAGCACTATTATCTAAGTAGACATAGCTTAGTCCGATAGCAATACGGAAGACAAGCACTCTGAGGTCAAGTGATGTAAACAAATTTTCCTCCTGCTCTGTCAGGATCATCTCAGGTAGGTTCACCTGAAACCAGGTTGGCACACAGTGCTGTTCAGTACTAGTCACTGTAGACCTTTTTGCTTTAGAAAACAAAGCAACTGTCAAACTGTTCCTTAAAAAAAAAATAATGCAAGTTGCTTTACTAATTACACATTCTAGAGCTAACTACGACACAGTATATAAAGAATTTAAAAGCTTTATTCCTTTCAAAAAGATACTAGCTTTAGCGACTTGCTTGTAACTTCTTCAGAGACAGTGCATGTAAAACTCTAGTGCACATTTGGTTGGTAACCTAAAAATGTTACTGAACTGAATATTTTAAGTAAGTTCCCAGAGAAAGTTCTAAATCAAACTAAAAATGTGGGTTAAACTAGATTATTTCAGAGTACCTATTGAATGTGAACTTATCTGTAAAGGCAATGACTCAGACATCACTTGAAAACATTCACTACAGAAAAGATATAGATAAATACTTAAAATAGCTGTACCAAGATATTTTTAGTCATAGAAATATAGAGAAAAATAATAGAAGGGACACGAAAAAAAGCAGTAAGAGAATAGTTTGGGGAAAAAAGCTACAGATGCAGTAAGGAGATGTGTCATGTTTAACAGTTTCCTTCTCCATACAGGGACTAAATTAGAATCTTTCACAGATTCTGCTCTCCCATCCTCCCCAAGAAAAGGATGTCAACCTATGCCAGAACATCCACAATGTGCAAAACCTGGCTCTAAGTCCTGACTGAATCAGGCTGCAGATTTGTAAAATTACCTCCCACATCCAGAAAAAACAAGCTCATTAGTGGGTATTCTGAACAGATGTGACTAATAGCAAATAACATCTTTCCTCAGAAGCATCTTCCATGTGGCATGTAATTAATTGTTTTTCAAAAATAACCTCCATTTGAAAAAAATGGCTTTGCTAAAAGCATCCATTTATTCACCTCTAAGGAACCAATCTTCCTGCCAGTGCTGGCAGATGGGAAAGTATGAGTTTATGGAAGCAGGCCCAAAAAAGATCAGGTTTTATAAGAGAGATTTTAAGATTTTAACTTAATGTAGAAAGAACAATGCAATGCAGACAAGACAGATGTGTGCTAAAACATGAATTATGCATATATTATTACCTGAATATACAAAAATGATAACCTAGGTATACCTAACATTATTTCAAGGAACACTAATAAGGAAATTACCCATTGGACAGAAATCATATCTAAATTCTGTGACTAAGTTTCAAGAAGAGCTGGGAACTCATCATGAACACAGGTTAACAGACTCCTCTGTCATCATCTTAATCTACATAATTGAATACAATCATGTTACCATCAATCTAAATAAGGTAAAAATATTACCTACATAGCACAAACTGTGCCACTTGTTTGTGAAAAGCCCCAGCTCATTTCCATCTCTCTCTTCTCATGTCATATTCTCCTCTAACTTCTGCTTGACATAACTAATGTTAAGTTAACTACAACAGCTACCCATATTCTTATCCTACTGTATCATTAACGGTTGATATCATACATTATTTCCAAAGTTATCCTATTGCAAATACCATCCCCAGTGCCACTGAAGTAGTAGAGCAGTAGGTCCATTTACGGTAGTTCTCTGATATCCTCATTAGAATTGGCGTTAGAATCGCATGCAGTATCTGGTCCAAATTACTAGTTGATAGCCAAGTGGAACACTTCCATACCCAGTTTTAAACTATGTTTATTCCTATGACAAGATGATGCTGCACTATTGAATATAGACACACACACTGCTACCCCTTCTGATTCATCAATTTTCAAATGGCTTTCTACTTCCAATTACATTTCTATACACATACGCATACATTTAAACTTCCTT
Source organism: Cariama cristata (assembly GCF_000690535.1). Classification (NCBI taxonomy): domain Eukaryota; kingdom Metazoa; phylum Chordata; class Aves; order Cariamiformes; family Cariamidae; genus Cariama; species Cariama cristata. The sequence goes on along the minus strand of NW_009594151.1, from coordinate 61,526 downwards.
CTCTACCAAACCTAGAATATTTTAGGATTTAAAATTCATTTTATGGTCTAATCGCTGCTCTCATCTTGCGAGTCCCTCAAAAATGGGCTTACTTTACCCACACCATTTGTATCCTGTCAAATGCAGTACTGGAAAGAAATGGTTAATTCCCATTTTCTACCTTTACCCATTATAGTATCAAAGGAACAGGAATTCCCACTACTTACTGGATCTTTCATTACTCCAGTCTGATTATATTTTAGAGCAATACCTCTTTCCTTATATGACTAAATTTTATGCAAGAATATTAACTGGCTAGTGGTTTCTTATGTCATTCTACAACTTTAGGAAACCCAAGTGCTTACCTTAAATGTCTATTTATCTACAGGTAATGTAGCAGAGGTAAGATTACCTGCCAAAGGTCCCTACAAGCCTTCCAGGAATCAGCTAGGGAACTTAGGCACTTCACAAAAGTTGCTTCTTTAGCTGTCTAACGCTGAGGTTCGGTACCCATTTTAGGCAGGTGAATCTGTTAGTTCAGATTTACTTCTGGCTTCCTTAAAGTCAAGTCTATGCATTTTAAGAGCTAGAGAAGATTTTCTTTTTTCCTCTGTTGAATGGAAGGATTGGTGAGACCAATTTTTCTTCTCCATAAGAAAATCATTTTGTTGGCAAACTCTAGTCAGTGGTACTTGTCTGTAAGGCAACGTTTTCTTCAATAAATGGATATGTTTCATTATAACTTTGTCTCCAAAAGCGATGATTCAGTCATTATTTGAACCTATTTTGAAATACTTTCTTCTATCACCTAGCAGAATTAGAGCACAAGTAGGTCTAATATATCTGACTACTAAAGGGGTATGCTTGTCTACTCACATGTAGTCATTGCAAGATTGGTATATTCAAACACAGACTTTGCAAAGATATTAAAGCTTATATTCATAGAATCAGTTACAAAACTTCTATTTGTATTACATATATTTCTATAAATAGAAAAAATGTATCTTAAAAGTCTTCATAGTATCAGTAGTTTTATTCTGCTTTTTTACTTATGAAGCATGTCAATCTGTCAGCTTAAAATAGTATATTAACACAGTTAACTACCTGCGGGTCCGTGGAGGCTTTGGTGGAGGAGAATCCTGTTTCTCAGCATCTGAAGAACTGACAGCATTCTCCGTATTATTTTCATCCTGATTAAAAGAAAAAGTTTTCATTCATGGCTGTAAAGCTAATACACACAATACTTAAACTGTAAGGTCCAAAGATCCGTAATGATACTTGAAAATAATGTATGACAATATAACGTATTTTTAAGTTATCATATAGAGATCACTTTCAAAATTCTACTCTAAATTCGTATTATTTTTATATCTTACATATCCAACTTAAAATTTTTCTGACTAAACATTTTGTTTGGTATGTAATTGTACTACTAGAGAAAACTCTCAAAAGCTAATCCTCCAGGTTAGTAGTAAACTCCTTTATGCCCTCCAAACTATTCATATTGAAGGCATTTCTTTTCCAGTCAGTCTAATTATTTCCACTTGTACAATTACTCCATTGAAGATAAGACTAATCTATAGCGCAGTAAGAAAATGAGAATTTCAGCTACCGTAAAGTGATAAGTGGGTAAGATTTAACACATTCTAAAAAATTTGCAAATCATCTCCAATTTGCATACAATGAAGTCTAACTTACTCAGCAAAGCATGAAGATTTCTATTTAATTTTAAGAGGACCATCAATATAAGAGATATAATTTATATCCGTATATATTTATAAATATATGTATCCATACACATTTGTATGTATATACATATAATATCTTGTTGTGGGTTAACCCCAGTAGGCAGCTAAGCACCACAAAGCCACTCACTCACTCATTTCTCCCCCCTACCCCTGGAGGCGGAAGAAGAAAGGCAAGAAAGCTTGTGGGTCAAGATAAAATTGTTTAGTAAGCAAAGAAGAAGTGGGAGAAGGGAGAAAGAAAACACACAAAGCAAGTGATGTAAAAGCACAGGTAGACCTATGTCCTGACAGGTCCTGAGCGAAAGATGGCTAAGCTCACTAACCTCCTCTCCTCTTTCCCCTCTTTATTGCTGAGCATGATGTTATCTGGTGTTATGGAATATATCTTTGGTCAGTTTGGCTCATCTGCCTGGTTGTGTCCCCTTCCAACCTCTTGTGTACCCCCTCAGCCTATTCACTGGGCAGGCAAACTAAGAAACAGAGGCAGCATTGACACTATGCAAACATTGTTCAGCAATAGCGGGAACATTAGTGTGTCATCAGTGCTGCTTTGGTCACAAATCCAAAACACAGCACCCCAAGAGCGGCTGTGAAGAATAACTCCACGCAGCCAGACTCAGTACAAATATGCATAAATGTATATGTATAAAAATAAAAACAGAACATGCAAGAGTCTAAAGCTGATATACCATCTCCATACATGTCGCTGCCAAAAATCCAACAAAACCAACGAGGACCTTAGTGTTATCTTGAGTTTAATATGTATTTTACCTAAAGGCGTTTCTTGCAGGAGTTTTCCTTTGAAAAGTAATTTTCAAAAAGAACTACAAATATCCTGAATCTGCATAATATATTTCAAAGCGCAATACTGGGTTTCATGCAACTGGGTCTACTGTCTGCCAGCCTACCTGTTCAGACTCAGTGACAGAGACTGACCTCTTCCAGTCTTACAAAACAAAAGGGAATTCCCTGTTAATTTCTGCTTCAAATGTGACAGTTGCATTTGAATTTGGTAAGTAATTTCAGCTTTGGAAGATAAAACATAACGAAAAGCTATCTCAACAGCTAATTATCCCCACGTAAATTTAGATTCATTAGTTACATGTCTTTCATTTCCATTAATAATCTTCAAACAGTTATCATATCACTGTTTGCTAGCATGAAGAGTCTATTATCAAATGCTATTCCTCAGTGTTCTAAGTACAGCTTTTCCTGTGAAGAAAAAAATTAAATCTTTTAATCTTTCTTATTGTTCTCCACTAACCTCCACCATTAACTAGTAGTCCAATACAATACTGTGCAAGTACTCCAGCAGAAATGCTCCACTGTTCCTATATCAATGACTTGTGTTAGCCCTTTCAGACAAATTGCACAGGCAGTTCATTGTCCTGCTGACCACTTGCTGTAACCACCAAGTTTTTTTTGGAGTGAGACTCAATTAGCAGATAAAAGCCACTTCATTTAGATGACCACAAGTGAAGCTCCCATTGCAGTCAACCAAGGTTTGTTGGTTTTCATAGAATAGTTTGGGTTGGAAGGGACTTTTAAAGGTCACCTAGTCCAACCCCCTGCCATGAGCAGCGACATCTTCCACTAGCTCAGGTTGCTCAGAGCCCTGTCCAACCTGACCTTGAACGTTTCCAGGGATGGGGTATCTACCACCTCTCTGGGAAACCTGTTCCAGTGTTTCACCGCCCTCATGGTAAAAAAATTTCTTCATTATATCTAGTATAAATCTACCCTCTTTTAGTTTAAAACCATTATGTCTTGTCCTATCACAACAGGCCCTACTAAAAAGTCTGTCCCAAGCTTTCTTGGGGGCCCCTTTAGGTACTGGAAGGCTGCTATAAGGTCTCCCCAGAACCTTCTCTTCTCCAGACTGAACAACCCCAACTCTCTCAGCCTGTCTTCACAGGAGAGGTGCTCCAGCCCTCGAATCATCTTCGTGGCCTCCTCTGGACTCACTCCAACAGGCCCATGTCCTTCCTGTGTTGGGGTCCCCAGAGCTGAAGGCAGTACTGCAGGCTGGGGTCTCACCAGAGTGGAGTAAAGGAGGAGAACCCCCTCCCTTGACCTGCTGGTCACGCTGCTGGTGATGCAGTCCAGGATATGGTTGGCTTTCTGGGCTGCCAGCGCACAATGTCAGGTCATGTCCAGCTTTTCATTCACCAGTAAGCGACTAGCCAGTAAGCTGGAGATGAAGATAACAGATGAATTGGCCCCAACGACTACATCTGGAGCTTACACATGTAGACCACATGCAAAGTCTCTGTTCCACTTCAAATTCTTCCCCTTTTTGATTCCAGATCTGAGCCTTTACATTTTGCAACATTAAAACATACTCTTGCTCAACTTGGCAAATAGCTCAGATTTCTTATTCTATTTATGTCACAACACATTGTTTCTTTAAGATTCTGTTACTTCTATTAATAATGATTTTTGGTTTTCCTGGGGTAATGCATAAAAAAAACTAAGAGCCATATGAGGTCAATTGATCATGCTGTATCTGATTGAACTAGGATTATTATTTATTGGTTGGCTCTCAGAGTGAACTGTACTGTGAACTAGGTTTTAATACATTTAACATACTGGGGTTTGTATCTTTCTAGCTTCTTAATAAACAACATTGGTTGCAAGTCAAACACCTTCAGAGATTTAATGCCTCAGCACTACCTTAACAATAATTCTCAGCAAAAAGTGCTGTCATCAAGATATAGTGTCCAAAAAGTCACTGTCCAAAAAAGCAGAATGACAAAAATGGCTAATGAGATATCAAAAAAAAGTATGAATGCTATGCTTGATCATAAACTGAATGCAGGACCTCGTTATCTTATCTAGGAACAAAGGTACTCTTTTAAGTCCTTTGTCAGTTTTCCATGACTTACTGAAAAACATTAAGAGCTCAAAGAACTTATGAAATCTAGCTGCAAACTATTGCAGACATGCTAATTTAAAAAAAAACCTAATTTTTTTTCCTAGTCATTGATGGAATAAAACAGTACCATGGAACATGGACATCTAGTCCCTCTACCAGCCTCCTCTCAAATATGCAGAAAGCAATTTCCAGCTTTTTGACATCGGGTGATGGGTGACCATACAGATTGCTTTGCCCTTAACATACATGAGAATGAATTTTATTGCCCTCATGTAGGCAGTTATCATTCTGAAGGTTGCTGAGGCTCACAGTATCCAACAGCAGCAATTCAGTTACCTGCTAAATGGCTGTGTCATGCTGCCCCCCGCTTCCCTGAGTTGTGTAAATTAAACTCTGAATCTGTCCCATATGTAGTCATTACTACAGATAGAATTAAATGCATTGATAGTGTTCTAAAAAGGCTCTCCTTAACCGTAAGTATTAGCTACTAGAGTTAGAAACTAATGCAACTGCATCCTGAGAACAGAGTGGGCTGTTTTCCTTGTTTCAGCACCACAGCACATCCAAGTTTCCTAAGGCGGAGATATTAGAAAGAGTGAGACTCCACAGGAGGAGTTCCACCCCCTTATCATCAGCTTCTCCATCCTACAACAGATCAGAAAAGTATACCAGTTCAGTTCCGCCAGCACAGAAGTTTTGAGGAACAGATTTCTTATTTATGCACTCAGTTTTCTGAAAGGTACTGGCATGGGAAAGGGTGTGCCTGTTGGCTGTGGTGTAGGTTAACTTGTCCAGAAAACAGACCAGCAGTTGCATCCCTGTCCTCCTACGTCTGTAAAGTGAAGTGTTTGTGAACAGTGTTTCCTGAGATACGCTTTTCTCCCAGGCAGAAGAAAAAGCCTATTAAAGAAGTTAACATATATCAAAAGCTTTTTTAAACTGTTACATAAACAGTAAGAAGCTGTTTCTAGTTGAGACATGCAGAAGTACTTGAAGAGGCAGTGCCATTTTTGCTACTAGTAATAAAACATATGGAAATACCTTGCAAAAATGTGTATAAATTCAAATGTCTGAGGCACATAGACAACCAAAGAGAGGTTACAAAAAAAATTCCTTAAAGAAAAAAAAACAAACAAAAAAAATCCCAAACCAAAAACCAAAACCCAAATAACAAAACACACACACACACAAAACGATACTTTTAAATTCAACCCCAGAAGACAAGTCAGTGGTTACGTCATGCACTGAGAAAGCTTCAGGCAGGTATGTGTTCACATGCTTTCACTTCTGCATTATCTTAAAATCACGATCAGTTCACTCTGTTCACACAGTTACATTAAATCAGGAGCAAGAATGTGACAGGAATTATTGTCACAAAAAAAGTGGTACTTTCCTACTTTGCTTACTTAGCTCAATGCACTCGTGTTTCTGTGAAGGCTTCATTTACTTTTAGACAACTCATTGTCCAGTAAGTGACAGACTTTTACTTCAAAGGTTGAAGATGATAGAAGTTTAAGGTGGTAACCAAATGCGCTAACCCATGCAGGAAAGAAAATAGTGCTCATATCAACTTTATGCTGCTGCAGCATTTTAAGTAATCATGCTCAGTTACTACTGGATCTCTTCTTGTTTTCAACTGAAGAAATACTCCTTGCTGAACTCTTAGAGCAAGTCTGTTACTTGTTCTCAGTTCTGTGTCACAAGAGGTCGGGAACAACCGGTATTTTGAGCACCCCTGAGTGATACCAACTCAGATTTCCTCTTCCGTCCTAATATCAAAGTAAGCGAATTGGCAAACATGAGGAACAACTAGCACAGAGCAGAACAGAGGATGCTCAACTAAAAAAGTGAATATAGAGTATCTCACTGGGATGACTGCATCCGTTGAGAAGAGCAGATGGCAGTATTAAGAAAAAGCCTTCCAGCCTTCCTAATCACAGCTTATTGGAATCAGTCAACACTCTCTTGCTTCCCTAGACAGACGTTGCATTCTCAGGCAGAATACAATTTTTAAAAGTATCAGCTTAGAAAAAACAGGACAACTTACATAGTCCACAAGGGTCATTATATATACATTATATAGAATTTTTTTTTTTAAAATGGATTAACAAATATGCAAGTCAGTCAAATAAGTGTTCAGTGCAATGTCCTGCTTTTTTACAGAAGATACATATCATATTGTGGCAAGCTTCTCACTATAAGAAAACAGAAGCATTAATAATATGTGGGTAAACAAAAGAATAGGAGCTTTCTCCAATCTTTCCCTCTATATGCATCAACTGCTGAACAGTTCAAGAGTTCCAATGTCCTCATTGATTTGAGGGAGCAGCTACTAAGATCAAGTGAAAATGCTCATAGTTAGGTATTTCTAGGTATTCTGTTAAATTACATAGAGAGAGATAGGAAATGTGTGTATATCTATCTATGAAATATTACACTAACAAATGAAAATACCATAAAGTTAAATACTTAGGAGTGTAGATTACGTCTTGTCTACAGCAATACAGAGTAACTCCCATTCCTGTGGTAATGCAGAGGAACAAGGAATTCTCACGTCAGATGCAGTGTCTGAATTCAACCTGCTAAGGTGACCTAAATTGTGCTATCATCTCCCAAGGGTGAGTATTTTCCCCATCTACTTCTTCCAACGGCTGAATCAAACTGAGCTGTCGCTGACGTTGAGCAAACAGAGGATCTCAGTTTTAGACTAAGATTTCACAGATGTTGTCAATAATTCAAAACCTTTTGCCCAGGAATTGCAATGCATAATTTTCTTTTGGAACTCACAGTGGAAACATTTAACATCATTCAGAAGCCTTCTGTACTGGTAGAGTACTAGCAAATTGACTGCAAAGACTCTTCCAGAAGTAGTCTCGTGGTTTCCCTTAAAAGGGATTCAGGCATTCCTTTTGCCCTTATCATAAAGCAGCATGGGAACCACAGAGCATCAGCAGATAGAAAGAGAAATACTTCAGACTGAAATGATACACTGAAATGACTCAGATTAAATAAGGCTTTCCAAGCACAGGCAACAAGATAAATGTCTCTGAAGACATATATGATTTTTTAGAATGCTACAATGGCCAAAAATCTCTTTTCAAGCTGCAAAACAGCAAAGAGATTTTGAACAGCAAAGTCTTTTCACTTAAGATTTTCCAAACCACTAACATTTTGAGTATCAACATGCTTCTTATAGCAGCCGATTCCTCCAAAGCTTCTAGAAGTGCAATCAACGACAGCAACAGAATTCTGTCACTTTTACAGGAAGAAATGCAAGAGATACTTGAGAGTATCAGCAATGTCATATTTTGGAGAAAGTGTTTATTAAGTGGATAAGGGTAAAACAAGGACTTGCCATACTGTAACATGCTTGTTACTATGAAGAGACAAAATTCGACAAGAAATATTTCTTTCAAAGAGATAGTAAACATTTTGTTGTATGTCTTTTAATCAATTTTCCTTTTTCTACCTACAGAATATCCAACTTGATGGAATTCCATCTGATTCAGACTTTCCAAGACAACCATGGTTCACTTCAGGTCATGGAGATGCCTCTCAAGTAACTCACAAAATACTGATACAAATCTGACTGATACCTTATCAGAAGATCAAGACTAATCAGCTCAAACATGTTTCAAAGCTTCCAAACACAATACCAAGTGTAATATTTTCACAGCAGTGCTAACAAAACCAATGATGCTGAAAAGCACACAGTTAATGACTTCAAATACACTACAATATGATCAAGAGTTTCAGTGGGAAGGGGGCTGAGTCCAAGACTGAGTTCCAATTTATTTCTTTGATAATTTAAAAGAGTCCTTCTACTGGGTGGGGAGAAAAATAGTTCTGATTATCAAATTTATCATCTGAGCCTTTTCTTATCAGAAAAAAATTGCTTCTGAGCAGCAATTTCATCTTTGCCCTGAAATTTAGCTACTTTGAGATCTGTTTAAAGTACTCTATCTGGTATCTGAAGAAATCTTTTCTTCATGTAATTTCATTTATGTACTTAGTATTATTTTAAACACATTTAGAGTTCTATACATTCACAATACGTACAACTATATGGTAAGAGTATACAATTACCACATTATACTATAACATATGTGTATTTTCTACATGGTTTTGAATCCTTCTATCAAATTCTAATAGAAATTCTGACACTATTACAAGTCTGTTTTCAAACACTGCACGTGCTTTTTTGTTGACTTTTTACAGTATTGTTTCCAGCAGGGCAAAGCTGGCAAGTTCACAGGAACACACGTTCAGGATTGTGTCTAAGCTACTCCCCCCATGAATACTGCTACTCGTTGCCAATCAGATTAACTTTTTACTGTGATGTTACCGGCAAACACTGCTTACAAAGCTTAGGTAACTCGATTCATTTCAAACACTGCTTGAAACGAGAAAAGCAATTGGACAACAAAACCATGAAGCCAACCCTACAGAGTACTCCAACTCTTCAGAGTACTATCAGAATATAATAAATGAAAGATGAAAGAAAACAACTTCTTCAGTTCACTAGTATCTCCTGTATGACTAACAGTAACATATCCAAAGTAGGCACATTCTTTTACTTGGAATTGTTTCCACTGAACACAATTAAAATCCTTCACAGGTACATGAATCCACAATTGCTATAGCATCTGCAGGCAGAGTAAGACCTGGGAAGGAACCGTAGGGTATTATATTTAATCAAGTTATTTGAAAGCTTTCTGCATCAGAGGTTGTTTCCTTTCAAAAAAAACAAACACACATTCTGGGATGTATCTTAGTTAAAAAACCAACTAAAACATTTCTGGGGAAAACCAGACATTACATACAACAGATACTACATAGCTCCTTTTTTTTCCTCTCAGGGTGTTTTTTCAGAATAGCAAAAACACTGTCTCAAGCAAGCCTCAAAATTCTGAGAATCAGGTTAAAGCTACAAGCAGATATTTAACCAGGTATGCGAGTAGAAGACTACCTTATAAAACCAAAACAGAAGCTAAGCCTACACCAGTTAATTCCCTGAAGAGAAACCTCTTAACTAACAAAAGTCTGCTAGCAAATTTGTTTTCAAGCACCGAATTTTTCAATATGGGACCTCTTTACCTATGAGACTTTTTTCCTCAACCCTCCTGAAGATGTTCAAGCTATAATAGGAAGAAGCATAATTTCCTAATGCAAAAAAGGCCATATCTAGTCAACTGAAAGATTCATTTTGCCCTGTTTCCAACAGTGACCAAAAGGAAACTTACAGGGAAGAAAAAGGACAGAGCAGGCATGCAGGGATCCTTCCATAGGATGTTCTTGAACAGTTTGCAACTCTGGAATTTCACTGGTCAGAAGTTGGGAAAATTCACAGAAGAATATTCAAAGGCGATGAGATATTCACCTCAAAGCTACAGGCCTTCAGTTGCAAGGAGCTCTGCAGTTTCATCTTGCATGAAGAACTATCTCCTTTTATATTAAGTCTGCCAAGCCTCACTGATACCCTTTAGAAAAGGTTAATAGAAATCAGCTTTTCACTGTTACTTAGCCTCTATGACATCTAACTTTGCCATTTCTTTTCCAGCTCAATGTGGTTGCTCTTTAGATGGAACCTTCTGACACCTTTGACCCTTGTCCAAATTTTTAATGCTTGAATTCTGTAATAGTCTGTTGAGATAAGCAGACCAGATCTGCAGACAGTATTCAAGCTGCAAGGTATCCACACAATGACATTATGTTCTCTGCTCTTACTAGTTTCCAAACAATTGCTAAAATTCAATTTCCTTGACAACTTATTGAGTATAACCAAGATCATATCCAAGCAAAACTCAACTCTCACACTCTGTCACTGCGTATTCAGAGTTGGGATTTCTCCCCTTCTCACCCCCATGCACATTACCTATCCATAATCTATGTGCTCTTGTTTTATTACTCGCTCAAATCTCGTAAGATGTGCTACAGACAGCACTTGCCTTTGTTACAGACATAGTATCAGTATACTGTGTCACCTCCTTGTTCTGATCTTCTGGAATACATCTAAATAATAGGAGACATTTTTGATTCTATGTAAGAGTGCAGACACAGGTCAGATCCAAGTCAAATAACTAGAAGATACAGTAGACTGACCTGCCTATTATTTTATAACCAAAACTCAGTTAGGAATCACTTCTGTACAAAACTAATAAATCTGCACATTCCAAACCCTATCATGCTCATTCCTCAGAAATAAAATGAAAGTTCACGGACTAGCTAGGCTGAATATCAAACCAATAACAAATTAAAATAGCCTGCCCTATCCATATTGCTTTTAGTCCATCAGGTTTCTTGTCATGACTAAAGACCTCAGAACTATTGCACAAACTGATACAAACTCCTAGAAGTTAACAGGAAGGTATATGCCTTTTTTCAAAAAATGAAAAACATTTTAGACTTCCTAGAAAGCACAGTATAGAGCAGCTAAATCCCTAAAATTAAAGGGGTGTTTATTAATAAAAAGCAGATTTAAAATTGTTTCCAGATATTTCAAAGGGTCCTGAAGATACTACTCCTACTCCCCTTAGAGAGCTACAGAGACTACGCCAATTAGGTACTGAAGGGACAGATAAAATTACTGAATAAATAAAACATAGTCCAAGGATAAAGGGTGGTACACAGTTCTGAACTGTGAGGGAGAGAAAGAATATATTGAGTCAAAAAGCCATCTTTCACAGAGTGCCCAGTAGTAGCCAAAAAAAAGATACCTAAACATGAAAAAGGGAAAAAACCTAGGGGACACAAAATTCAAAGTGGAAGGACAGAAAGACAGAAAAACACTCTGATTACTAACGAAGAATATTACTTTTCCAAGGGTTTTTTTTTCCCCTTTTGTTGAAAGGGTAGAGTAGGAAGCTTCCTGACAAAGACATTTTAAAGTTATTTTTCTTTCCCCCAATCAGTGCAAACAGTAACTCAACACAATACAAGAACTTAGTAAGATCACTCTTTGCCAGTCATGCTCAACTACGCTGAGGCTGTGTTGGACCAAGACCAAGGCAGTATGCAACAGCATGTAACATCCAAGTCTCAGCTGAAGAGCCAGATCAATGCTTATCTACCAGTTTAAAATTGGGCCCACCGCCACACTGAGGGGAAGGAAGAAAAGAAAACCTCAATGAAGTTTTTCCCTTTCAAGAGTTTAACCTAAACATAGGTCAGATAGAATTACTCTATATACACATACATATATGTGTATTTATTTATTTATATATAAATATACGTACATATAGGCTGGAGTTTTATTTTTAACTTGATCTTTATCATACTGTTTAACAAGTAACTTGCAGAAGGCCAAGCTCAGACAAAATTTCATTTGCTGCCAATATATCAGAATTGGTGTAAGTACTGCCAATCAAAGGAACAGATCAGCTGTCAACTACTGCCACCTCATCAAGGTAAGGGCACATTTCACTATTTAAGTATTGAGTTAGAGTCCTGCGTTTCACCCATACTAGAATTCTTTCTATTGCTTCCCCCATTCAATTGCATTTGGTACACGTGGTAAATATCCCTTTAATTATCTGACTCAACTTTTACAACCATGTCCTTGGTATAAGCTGAGCACAGGCTAGCTGTCCCTACTCAGCAAAAACCACTTGTAATCCAAACAAGTTCTATATGTGCCTTAATGCCATTGAACACTTAACTTTAAAAATAAGACTTTACAAGAAAATCTTGATCAGAATCTAACAGCTACAATTGATTGAAACTCATATGGGAAAGACACATACCACTCCATCTGCAATCTTCCAGTCTGCACAACTTTCATATTTCTGCAGTTGCTTTTCAAACAGTTGTGCTATGGCTCGATGGACAAGTTCATACTGCTCCTATAATAGGTTACCAGATAAAAAAATTAGCGCATGACATCTTTACAAGGAATGATAGTATATGATTCTATGATAAAGATTAATTTAAAAACAAACTATACCTTGGTCTGCACTGCAGAATGCCTTTGCGTCCTCATTTCCTGTATTAAATTAAATACATTGAATTCTTCAGGTATTTTCTGAAACATAGAATGAAGTCAGTTATATTGACAAAACTGTTTGTCAGAACAGCAATACAAAAAGCTGATAGACATCCAAAAGTATGTTTAACTTTTGTAGGTGAAGCCAATCTGTTCTCTCCATACTACAGCTATTCAAAATTTTTTTGAAAAGCAATTCCTCCCCAGAACTGGTTTTAAACATTTGATTTAGACCAGATGAGAACATTTCAAGTATTTTGACAGTGAGACATCTAATGAAAGCATTAATGTAACACTGCATTAATGCATGAAGCATTAATGATGCTTCATAACCGAAAAAACCTCAGAATGAAGTTATTCCTGTATGTTTGAAATATCAAGCTTTAGGAGCTGCAAGATTAAGCACAGACATTGAAAAAGTTGAATTAAAAAACACTTCATATTGAAATATATTAAAAGAAAATATTTAGAATTTTACAGTGACTTTTTTTAGATAAAAACTTGCTGTCAACAAGAAGTAAGTTCATACTAAAGTATGAATGTAATGAAACTAAACATCCAACCTGTCAAAAGAGTTCCGGAACATCTTTAACATTTCACTATTTTAGAACATTTGGGAGCTCAATCAATCACTGTTATGAAATGACAGAATGCCTCAAAATTTCTTCTTTTAAGATTCCTTACCCCAGCTTTAAGCAAATTCCATGTATAATCTATGGCACAGATGGCTCCTGTTCTTCCACACCCTGCACTATGAACATAAACAGTTAGGTGTGTTAGAAGTTATTTTAATTTTTAAAAAACACACGTTAAAAGAGTCCATGTTAAAATAAAAAAAATCAAAGTCCCTCAACTATCATTTTAAGGTCACTCAACCTGACACTACAGTGTCTTAAAAATAAAAAAATCAGGAGTGCAAAATGCCAAATGGAGCATTGAAGTTTTTAATGCAAGTTTTTCATAGCCAATTGGAACTGCAATCATGAAAGATGCTTCAATGCTGACATTTTTATGCCTCTCTCGTCATGCTATTCCTAGCTAACACTACTTCAACAGTAGGGCTTTTGTCCAAGTTTAATGATAGATATGTTAAACGGCAGAACAGAGTATGTTTAAAGACTTCTCACATTTTTCTGCTTTAGTATCATATCTGTATTTTCTTTTTATCTAAAAAACTTAAATCTGAAAGTTATAAAAAAATGATAGTGAACTATCACATTTATTCTTCCTATTTTTATTAATTTCTGTTTTACATATAAAGAGTTACAATGCACGTGTATTTATTATATTATAATTATACTTTTGTAAAGAACCAACCTTTACAACTGTAGCAACATTCATGAGAAACAGGACAAAGTAAAATGGATTTCAGTGCTAAACAAGTTTTTTATGGTTTTATACCTCAATTACTTAGAGTGACAAGTTAAAAAAGAAGGCAGCTAAAGACAGTAGATTTCTATACACTTTAAGAGAATAACCAAGCTCTAAAGAGTTAATAAGCCCCCAACAATTCAACATTTCCTTGATTATGAATCTGAATTCAGTTTTTCTCACATACAATACATTAACTTTTGTTGCTTTAAAAAAGGATCAAGTATCATAGGCAAGAACTTTCCAGAGAAATTGTCAGAAACTGTCAATTCACCAAAACATTTTCATGGCAGTTTAGTTTCAACAGTCCTTCTGCTAGCCAAATTTCAGGTCAAATATGAAACTGTTGCACAGAAGCAAAGACTTACCAACCAGAAACTACAGCCTGCTCATTAGAGATCTTTTTTGTCATATTAGAAGACACACAGAAAAGTTCTTAAGTAGTGATCCACCTGTTACGTAGTCTCTCCCATTGAGAATGGAGCCTTTGCTCCCATATCTGATTTGCAATGATCTTCAAAGTCTATTTTGTCCTAATGAGGATTTAAATGTCTTAAGAACCACAAAACGGCTTCCCTTTCAAAGGCTAATTCCTTCCTGATTGATATTCTGTCTTAAACTGAAATAGAAGCAAGATTTCACTGTGGCATGAGTTTTAAAACAATGAAGACTGTATGATTTTAAGCCAAGCTCTGACTAAGAAAATATTCCTTTTTAGAAAACTAAAACAAGTAAATAAATAAATTCTGATTTAGAATCAAACTAGTGCATCTCATACCAAAAGTCTAGACTTCAAAAAAAGTTAAAATGTATGTAAGTGTAAAAATTAAATATATTTGATACCTGCAGTGTATGCAAATTGGTACATCTTCATGTTCCTGGTATTCTCTCATCAGGCTGATCATGTCCAGAATAGAATCAAAAGATGAAGGGACATCATGGTCAGGCCAGTTAACATAATGAAATTGATAGACACTACGAGTCTCCTGAGGGAGAGGGAGGAAAAAAAAGTGTTAATGATAATACATATTTAAGGGGTTTGTGTTAAATAATTTGTTCTATGAACCTTTACTTTTTGCATGATTCAGCATGGACAAGCAAAGCCATTTACTACATTAAAAAAACCCTACAGCCTATACCAGTTCGAAAAACAAAAGGGAAATTCTGAAGTAGCATTTCAAGTCCTGCTAATGCACAGGAGAAAGCACTATGGGGCAGTTCACAGAAGCCCTGTCTATAATATATGGGTTAAAGGACCCAGCACATTCCACTGTGTTAAAAGATTGTCTATTCTTACAGTCTTAAGCAGGGAGAAAGAAAAGGAAAGACCACCATGAAAGGTTCTTTTTCCAAGCGTACTCCAGTAATTTACAGTGAGGGCAGAGGAAACAAACAGGACAGGCGGTTGTTGTTGTTTTGTCACATTAAAAAATAAAGTGTGTGTATGCATGTGCGCATGCATGCAGAGGGAAATTAAGAAAATGAGAGAAATAATTCAGGCTGTATCTAAATATGAATCACACTCGCAACAACAGCAGGTACACTTTTACTCTAGTTAGCTCATAGTACAATAGTACTAAAGACAAGGTAAGAAGTAGACTTTAGAACAGCCTAGTTCCTCAGCTACCTGAATCCCCGAAAGACCAAATCCCTTTTCTGATCACTATCCAAACCATTCGGAGCATACAGATTCTAGTATACCCTCAAAGTGATGTGCTAGAGAGGCACACGAATTTTTTGATCAATGTTACAGGGTATAAGTTTCAAGACTTATGCTACCTTCTGTTTGGTTATTCAAGAAGCAACATAGAGAGCCTCTCGTACATGAAAATTTATCTCATCTTCCAACTGAATCAACTATTTTTGATGCTTTATTTTTGCCACTCCTGTGGAAGCACTGTAGCTAGTAAAAACAAGAGAAAATCCAGTCTAAGAAAAGAAATTTTAAAAATCCAACTCATTATGTAAAACTAATGTCATCAGTAAGGAGGAAGAAAAGTTACAGGTGCCTATTAAGGTCCACCAAGAACTTTCACTTAATTACATTTAAGGAGACAAAAGCAGTGAATTTTCACAGTAGCAGAACTGTCAGAAAAGAATAATCTAAATTTTTGCTTTTGATATGAAAATTAAAAATGAAAAGGAACATCTATAGTCCTTTTTTTAGTGGTGTTTTTTAAGAAAGAATCTAGTGTTTTATCTTAAAATAATCTTCAAGTTTCAGTCAAACTGGTTTTCGTCCTAGAAACTAGAATAACCTGGTATATTTATCCAAATTTTAAATTCTTTTGCATAGTATTTTGTACGATACTCCATTGAAATTTTTACAGAAGTGACAAAACTTTTCATTATTCTGAAAAAACAGAAAGTGAACTTAAAAGGGTATTACTTTATACCACAAATACATATTTTCCTCCCCAGTTCAAGGCTACACTTCAAATTCTTCAAAGTAAGATCAAGAGTCTGTAATTCATTACCAAAATGTGTGCTCACAGAAATCCTGAAGCAAATTTGCTAGGTAAGTCTAAAGAAAGATAGTTTTATCAGCTGTGTAGGTTGAATATCAACATATCTTGTTAATTCTTTCAGTTATATTACTCCTTAAAGGACCATAAACTTTGGGCTCTTTGCTAAGATCAAAAGCATAGTGCAACCTGTAGCTTTCTGTTACTACTTAGTTTTTATGCAATACACAGGCACCCTCTAAAAATTAACTGGAACAGAACTTATGGAAGTCAAGTAGCTAAACATGATTTCCATGTATAGCATATGGAAGCAAAATATTAATTAGCTACAGTTTCTGAAATAACCAGTTCTCATGATATTCAGGTACTAAAAGTAATGTAGGTTTTGCTTTGGGGTTTTTGGTATCTTTTCTGTTCTGTTTTTAAGTGCACCATTTAAAAAAAAAACAAACAAAACTGTTGCAAACCCCACAGTTGTTATGCAGTTAATTTCTGCTATCTAAAAAGTTTCATAGCACAGTCAGTTACGAGCATCCAGGACACACTATACAGAAACAAAGTGATTAAGTTCATGCATCCCACTGCAAGCACCTAGCAAGCTACTGCAGACAGAAATTACCCCCCAAAATTACCCCCCTCATGATGAAACAGTTTTCATAACTGTTGTGATATCAGTTGTTGAAATGGGACAAAGCACTGCTAGAGAAAACATAACCATAAGTGAGACTAACCTACAATAAATCATTTCTAATATAGGATGCCAGTTAAAATGACAGGTATTCTGCAAAATAGACTGTCAGCCTTCACATTTTTGCAGGACAGCTCGACACCTATTTTTATTTACTAACAGTTGCCTTTCAGAAAAATAAACAGTCACCTCAAAACTGACATTTAAGTTTACAGGAAAGGCTTAAATCATTCATTCTTAAGACTTGTATGACAATGCAAGTGCTTTTATTTCACTGAAAATAGGACAATTTTCACAATTAACATAACATACTCAGTTTATGAAGTAGGTCTCATGGTTTAGCGTTTTGTGTCATAAGTTTTCACTAAGATGAATAAACTCAATTTCTTCCATAAAGAGACTAACTGTAACCATTTACAGTTGCCAACTTAACAAATAGCGTAAATGAACTGGTTTACCAGAATACTTGTCTGGTAAGCCAATTCTACATCTTGAACACTAGGATATCAAATCTTCAAGAATTCTGAAGTCTTGAGCTCACTTTTAAAAGTACATTTCTGTCTTGACCCTTGAATATATTACATGCAATTCCCCCATGCAAAAGTTCTCCAAGCAAAAAGACAATGCAGCTCAATTTAATCAAGAATTAATTAATTAACTGAATTAATTAAATTAATTCCACATTTCTCATATCTATTTCAACTCCAAAAAGAGTTCTTACAAGCTAGAGTGAAAAACTTGGGGGGAAAAAAAAAAATCACTAAGGTGTTGTCATCCGTGCTTTATTTTTATTTGGCAATACAAATATATGAACGGGCATCGGAAACATCTTTTAACATTGTAAAACCCTCTTGACGATAAATGAAAGTATAGGGCAAATTCTAACAAGTACACATACTTTACCCAAAAAGCAGCTAACTAGTGGAAACAGGCTTTTTTGACAAGTTTAATTCAGTTTGTCATCATATTTTCAGTTAGGGTAAACAGTGAAATTCTTCCAGGGTGACAGAAGTTTTCTAGTTGTTAACACATGCTATTGAAGACCACCACACACCTTTGGCTAACCAAGAACATACATAAAAGACAAGTACAGAGTTTCACCACTCTTCTCTTACATACTAAGCTTTTAACATCACTTCTAAACTTGATGATTTACATACATGCAGAGTCAGCACCTAAAAGACTGAAGACATTTTCATGAGTTTCCTCCATTGTATCATTTTAGAGACCTTTGAGCAACCATTAAAGTTGAGACCAGTAGTGACTGTATACTTACATTTTGAAATTCAAGTAATAATGTTCTAATGAAGTAATCTGTTCTTGCTTGCTCAGCTTCCTAAACATGAGAGAACAGTAATGAATTGGGAAAAAAAAAAAAGATCAATATGTAGCATACAGGATATAACTAAAAACCCAAACTTTAACCCAGGTGCCTTTTTTTTCTTTAAATTGACTGGTTTTATATCTACGATTTATTCAAAAGATGGGCAATCAAAGCATTGATTTGAGAACAGCAGCAACTTAGCTTGCTACACAAGATATCTGTGAAAGCTGTTACTTTTACTTAAAATAAAAATGTGAGTTTTCAAACCAATGTCTAGCCTGCCCCTGAAACCATCAATAACCTTGTACGAGTATTTCAAAGTACTTCTTTTGCTTTATTTCTTTATACATTTAATTTACGGATTGCCTCCCACAGCCATCCTTCTATAATGCTTCTGCTGTATAAACTTCAGACTCTTATCACTCTAGCTGTGACATCTCCTTTCCTTTTTTCCCCTTCTGCTATTTTTAATTAAGGGTGCATCTGAATGGATCATTGTAATTATCTTGGTTGTGGCCAAAAAATATAGCTTCTAGGCTCCCAAAATTTTCAAATCTGCCTTCAGAACATTCAGAAAAGTTTATATTGTAGAAACGAAACAATACTACTGCACTTAAAATATCAGGAATACCACAATTTGAAGATGCCTTTAAATACTTAGAATTACAGCTTCCCACAGTGAATTTAGGAGACTGCATATACACTTTAATGCATTCCTATCTGTTACTGGGAATTTACGATTTTCCATCAAGAAAACAACTGCAACACCTCGCAGGTTTAAAGGAGATAGTGCACAGCTAGCAGCAATGGAGCCCATGTAGACAACTGTACCCAAAGGTAATACATTCTCAGCTGTAGCTCAGAATTCAATTACAACATACACACAATCCCTTTTCACAAATACTTGCCAGGTATGTGACCATCACCCACTAGGTACGGGGCAGGAGAAGGAAAATCCATGAAAAAAATAAACCCACAAGCCAGTTTTTAAATCAATTTAAGGTAGGAAAAAGCTAATCAGAAACTTTATAGACTAAAATATGTAAGTATAGGCTTTCCTGACAAGATGAACTCGAAGTGTACTTAACTCTAGACTATTTCAAAGTAGGATTAAGAATAGCTCACTAAACTGGCATGCTAGCTCTTTCTGAACACCTTAAAGCACTACAGCTAGAAAATAGCAGCAACTCATGTCCAAACCCATGTAATTCTGAGTGAAGGAGATGAAAAAAGAAAAATATCAGTTTTGAGATCAATTTGGAATGGATCAACTCCACTGTTTTAGAATAAGTGAATAGCTATGGTCAATCATGAACTCCAGTGTAAAAAGTTCACAGCAAAATCATTTATACTGACGACAGTTATACTTAACACTTTAATGCCAGGTTTCATTCATATCCTAATTGTAACTAATAGAACATAACAGAATCTGATTGAACTACCAGATGGCAAGATTAAAAATAAAGACATGGGGAAGTTTTCTGCCAACAACACAATGACGAAATGTCAAAGGATAAGTGACAAAAACCAAAACCCAAACTGAAAAAAATTTGTCAAATTAATCACCTACTGCATTACAGAAATATTGATAATTCAGGGGCAACACCCAATTAAGGAAGTCCTACAAGTCCATCGCTAGAAGCTGCCAACAAGTACAAGGAGAAGGATCATCCTACACACGGCTTACTTTCTATTCTCTTCCCTCAAGTAATTAGGCCATCACTGAACACAATGTGATAGGCTGGACAGCCCTTGGCATCATCTAGAAGTGAAGGCTACACAATCACAACTCTAAGAGGTAGAAGCTGGACAAACAGGCCACAAATGTGTTTAAAGCAGGAAGGAATAAAGATACATAAACAGGTGTGTACAAAGGCAAGCGGATACTATACCACACCTAAGAAATGCTGTTCATATTGATTTTGGCGGCTATGCTCCCACATACCATATTCTCACCCACACCATGAAAACCTCACAATTAATGGAGAGTCTTTGTGTAAAATTTGGTACTGAACAATTAAAAAAGCATTTGTTTTGTAGTATTCTTTGTTGAACAGTTATTTTAAGTTACAAAAGCATTAAATAAATTTATAAAGTTTTATACTTACACAAGAAACACGAAATGGTCCAAAAGTTACAGCTGCTTCTCCATATAGAGGCCAGTAACGTTCACATTTTTTCTGTTAAAGCAAAGAATCCTAATTTAGTTTGTGTAGTACTGAAAGGTGATGATTAACAGAAGCAGAGCAGACAGAATGATATTCTCAAATGCCTTATTGTCTGTCTGTCTCGGTGCTTTTCCTTAACATCTGCCTACTGGTGCCTTGACTGGACTACTAAGAAAGTAAGATGTCTTTTGTTTTGGATACCGAAAGAAAAACAAAACCAAAAACCCCAGATGATCAATAAATACAGCCAAAAGACACTTTGAAATTAAGACGTGAACTTCATGACTACCTACATATGCACAAGCACGCATCACAGAGAGGGAAGCGATGAGAGTTAATTTAGTTTTTGTGAAAGTTTGGAGTTCACAATTCTGGACTACTGTTTTTTTTTTTTTCCTTTTCAGGTCATAAGAATATAGCAGAGACATTTAAAAGATCGGTCGTTTTTGCAGCTGTATCAATTGACAGAAAATTCTGAAGGACTCAGGATTTTGATAGCTGGCCTACATCCCACGAAGAGCAAGATTTTTTTTTTCCATAGCGACATGACCAGAAACAGACCATTGGTACAGTTCTGTATACAAACACATATACTCCACTGAGATGACACCTAAATAATAACATACCACTATAAATGGAACAAAGAAAAGCAGCCTCATTCACTATTTTCTATGCATACAAATATAAGGATAGGCATTCTCATTTAATCTGGCAGATTATTTTTCTGGTTATGGATTTGGCATATGAAGCTTCAAAGGTATTGGCATATTGCCTCACATAGGCAATGCTCATTTAGTTTTGTATTTAGTATACATACCCTTCCCATTTCAAATTCTCGACAGGCCATAACAATTATCTGAAAAGAAAAAAAAGATACTCAACATTAGCTGGTTTTAGGTCAAGTAAATTCACCAACACTTTACTGTTTGGTTCTATTTGGGTAGATACTGATACGCCTTAATTTGTTACTACTGAAGAGACTAATTAATATTATTTTCCTATTTGCAGATGCATGCTCTTTTAATTCAAAAAAGTATCCAAGTTTTATCCTGCACAAAATAATCTACAACATTAATACAAGATTTTAAGGCTACTTAATTTGAATTCACTGTAATCCTGTATAAATACCTTATTTATTTATTCAGTCTGACTGTAAAGTCTAAACTTAATCATAAAAATATAGAACCGTTTGTCAACTGGAAAAAACATAGCTAGATTTGCTTAAGATGACATAGACTGCTTAAAATAGGTGCAAAAATCTATTTAGAAAACAAGAATCAGATTTCTTAGGTGAAGCTACTTCAGATATATTAATATGAATAGCACAATAAAAATGCACCAACCAGTAAGCTATTTGTTACAAAAAGTAAACATGATTTAAGCGTCTGATAAAACAAACAAAAAAATAATTTTCAGAAATAATTTGTCGAGCATATCCAATTTTAACAGTACTTAAAAATTAACTCCTGACAATAGCTGTTTAAACAGATGTATAATACATAAACCAGTAAGTAACCCAAAATTTGCATAAATAGATAGGTAGGCTTTTTTTTTTTGTTGTTATTTT
Organism: Cariama cristata; assembly: GCF_000690535.1. NCBI lineage: Eukaryota > Metazoa > Chordata > Aves > Cariamiformes > Cariamidae > Cariama > Cariama cristata. Next base: position 39,360 of record NW_009594151.1, on the reverse strand, counting down.
ACATGCTGCTCCTGTATCTGATTTTGTCAGTCCACATTAAGTCAGAGTTGTAAGGTCTCCTACGGGACAGATGTAACCAAGCACGCTTCATAAACGTGTGTGATTTCATTTTCATTCAACAAAATTATTACTTCGAATTCACATTATTAAATTTATAAATAATATTAATTATATATAGAATGCTATTTAAACTACAAAACCAAGATTTTAGAAGTAAATGGACTAAATCACTATCAACATTTTTTATAATAACCACGAGCTCAGGCAGAAGATACACAATCACTGTGCCGTGAAACAAGGTAATACCCAATTTTGGTTTTTAAGCAGGTACTTACGGCAACATTGTATTCCCATATCATCCTCCAGAAGTCTATTACTGTATTTGCTAATGGTCCCTGGGTAGCAACATATGCTTTTGGCCCATGTACTCCCTAGGATTGCACAAAGGAATCATTAATGTTTATAAAGAAAATTCATTTGCACTGAATAAAAAAGGCTTTAGGTTATAATCATATAAAGTTAGAATCTCTCTTTTTTGATACAACAGGAAGGGTGAATATGAAATACGAGTCCCATTTACATTCACGGGAATTTTGCTGGTGATTTCAAGGGTGCCCAAGATTATAACAGCTACTGTGCTGCCAGAAACTGTAACAGAAAATAGTAAGTTTCTGTATGTTCAGATTCTGAAGAGTCCCTTTAAGTCCACATTTTCTTTGTTATTCAAACATTTAATGATGAAAATTTGAAAATCTTTCTGCTAAAAAGCATCTCCTTGAACAAATTTAAGCTCCCCCTTCCCAGTAACAACACATTTCAAAAATCCAAAATTTAAAAATTTGTTTTATATAAAGTTTGAAGACATTTACATTCAGTTTTTCATGCTAAACATTCAAGAAGTGAGATTTCTAGGAACACTTGTTTCTGAATAAGCATTACTGTGTAGTAGCCTTATTCTGATGCTGCTTCAAGGAAAGCCCAAGATATTCACACTTTGAAACAAAAGTGTAACAGGCTTTTAGCCAAACTCTGGCTTCTCTTTAAGAATATTAGATATAATTGCATTGCCACAATTCCACCATGAACAGCAAGAAGTACATATTAACATACCAAATTTGTCAAATGCCTCATTTATGACCCCTAAAACCAGCCTCTCTTGAAGTCTAGTATTTTTAACACTATCAACTGTAAAAACAATCATATCTGAATTTTCCGATGGTATAAAGTTCCAATTTGGTTGCCTGTCACTTCAAAATGAAGTATTTTATATTATACTTACACTTAGAGTAATAATAAAACTTTAAAAATTGCTTTATAAAAGGCATCATGTTTGCAAATTTATTCAAGCCATAATAAAATAAGAATCTTCCCTCACTGCTTTAAATTCTTACCTCAGACTATAACATTAAAACTGCATTGATATGGAATAAAAGCTTAAAAAGAATTTAAGAACTGTTAAGATGGTAATACATACCTTAATAAAATTTGCATTGATGTAGTCTGAATCTTGTGAGGGAGTTTTTAAGGTCAGTTTAACCCGGCTATGATCAACTAAAAGAAGAAATTTTTTTTTAAAAAAACCCAAGAATTACAGCACATGTATATCAGTATGTAACAGTAAATATACATACTACATATTATATGTATAGAAGAAATTAAGTATTAAAGAATGTTTCTCAAAGATAAGTCACACAAGCAAGTCAGTCCATTTAATTTATGGGTAAACCAACTCAAGTAGGGGTAAGCAGAGTAGCTCCTACTGCTATGTGCTTCTGATGCTCAAGTTTACAGAGTACCAACTCCTGGAATTCCAAGAGCAATTCATTACAAAGAGGCAAAATTCAGTTGCTCGGAAGTAATCAAAATTGTAGTCTCACAATATTAACACAGATCATTATGGTCAGAATTAAAGGCACATTTACAGGAAGCAGAAAGAATAAACCACCAGTGCGTAGTTAAAGCAGCTGGCAGGTCTTAAAAGTCTCTGCCAAGAAGGACTCCATGAAGTATTAACAACATGAAACATGCACTGGAGTTTATTGCTGAGGACAGACTGACTTCTATCCTCAAACGCTGGGCTAGGCACTTTGCTGGGGCACTTCTGAACCAGAAGCAGCAGATTCCTTCATTTTGGGGGTTTTATTTCCAGTTTCTGCCTCAAGCATTACTGTCTCGGGAAAAGCTTCTCATAAAAATAGCAGATCTTTCGAGACCAAAATCCTCAGCAGTCAAAGATAGCCCTTCGCACTTGTTGACAGAATAAACTAAACATCTTGGAATTCTTTTTGGCACTGAAAAAAAGTTAAATGCATCTTTTAATACAGAAACAACTTGATGATTCTAAGAAGGAGGGCAGGTCGTTAGCAGGTTCGCCAGTCCTTCCAGCTCTTGTTGATACCAACACTTCCTAGCTATCACATAAAAATCATTCAAACTATCTCTATAATAGCAGTTGCTTTATTTGGAAATCCAGATCAAAAAGAATTCTCTTTGAACTGGGCAACAGAAGTATGTGCAGAAACAGCATCTGCTCGAGTAATTTGTTACTTTCTGCTCCCAGGGTCAACTCCTCAGTCACAGAACAACTGCTAAAATTTTCATTAGAGCTAAATTCAAGAAAAAACATAAAGAACGAGTCTATTTAAAGAGAGGAAATAGAGTTGGTTGGGGGTTTTTTTGTCAAAACATCACTGGTAATAAAACAGGGAACCATGCCCACGAGAAGTACATGCTAAGAGTTATTTCTATATAGAAAGCTCTTCCAAAAAGCTTCCAAGATACTTGCTCTCAGCATGGTGAAATTTTCTGCCAGAGCCCTGATAACATGCAAAAAACATTTGTGTTACCATGTAATGCTTCCTAAAAAAAGCACAAGTGAGGATCACAAGACATTTAGATCACAGATCTAAAGACAACACACTCTCACATAAAGGCCTAGATAAACCCTTAAAACATATTACTCTCTCAAACTAATATAAAAGTAAGAACGCTTTACAAACATGCAATGGTGTCACAGACTTAATACTAAAAACTGCTTTTAAATGGCAGATTGGACTAATTGAAGTGGTAGGCTAATGAGGGCTCCTATCTTCCCAGCACAGTAGATCCAAAATTCTAGAGCAGTTTCCAAATGTCAACGTTTCCAGCCTGCCTGTATCTGCCATAGCTCAGCTCTTTCAGAGTTTTAGGTCTGGAATAGAATTCTCCAAGAAAAATTCCGTTACAGGTGCCAGCTTCAGAAGATTTAAGTGCTTAGATATTTATATATAGCTTAAAGGCTCAGTTCACAATTACTAATCTGTGTCTTCAGTTAACCAGTGAGCACCATGTTTCATTTAACTATCATTTAGGATGGCTTAGTAAACTGTAATGTGACCATGCACACATCTTTTACTCTGAAGCCAGTATTGAGTTAGTATTGAGATACCGATTTCTCTGGTAGCAGTAACAATTTCTGATAAACGCAGCACTAATCTCCAATTAATTTACAAACGTAGCTCTTTTCTGAACTTATAAAAGATAGGCAAAGTATCATCCCCTTCCTCCTCCAAAACATCTCCTGGTTTTCATTTCTGTCAAGCTAGTCTCCCACCACTTTATTGCTGGAACCTTTGGATGTTTGAAGATATTTTTGCTTTAACTAAAAATATACCTTCAATTTTCCTCAATGTCAGCTTTGAGGTTTGCTCATTTCCCCCATTGTGATCCATGTACCCTTTCAGACCCCAGTGACTCAGTTTTTATTTTTCTGTAGATGGAAGAAAAGCACATCTACTACTCTAGTGGCAGCCATTCACTACTGTAGTATCTATTAAGTGTCTCATTGATTCAGACTAGATGCTACCAAGATTTTGCTATATTGCTCATGATCTACCAAAATGCCAGCACAGAAGAAGGAGTATAACAACTCTTATTATTAAGATGACAATAACAACTTTCCCTCTCTTTTTCACTCCATCCATTAAACATGTTTCCTCCCAACTAAAAAAAACCAAAACAAGCACAAAAACCCCAATGATATTTAACTATTTTGCTGCAGTTGAGCTTAGTACCACACTACTCTAACATGTAATGTATGTCACACATATATCCTCCAGCAAAATATGAACGCATGAGTCTTTCCTTCTCAGTGCAGCAGCAAGCACTATGCCCACCTCGTTAAACAATCTAGTGCTTGTGGCTTTAAGGCAAATTTTTTGTTGGAAGTGGTGCTCCAAGCACTGATAAACAGTAAAAATTCCATCACTAGAAAAACAGAGCAGACAGGTATACAACAACCTGAAATACGCTGCAATTCACTGCAGTTTATTACTAGAATACATTTTCAAAATGAAAGCTAATGATGCTTAAGACCATTTCCAACTTCAGATTGGTTATAAACTTCCTAACACTTCTCAAAAAGCTAAGGAGAGTAAAGTGTATCTGTTGCTAATCTTCTGGGAAATGAAAAACGGCATTTGTCAGAAGACTATCCTTTGACCTCACAGTCAGCTGTTCATATTGAGAAGCACAGTAAGAGCTTCTGAAATACATGGCCTCACAAGCTACACAAAGTGAGCTTGTAACATGTAGTCTTGTCATTACAGATCACTGATCTGTTATATCCACACATCGGTGGTTTTAAAATTTGAGTTTTACTCTGACTCTTTTCTGTGTTTCATCTGGGCTCTAGCAAAATAGAAACTGAAGATAATCCAGCACTGAAAGTTCTCTGACACTGTTTGCAAGATACAAACAAGAAAAAAAGATCTATTTTACTTCAAATCACAAAACCAGGTTCCCTAAGGCTCCTTAAAATTTCATCTAGAGTTTATGCTGACATTTGTTTGTTTCCTACCAGGAATAACATGGTCCTAAGGAAAAAACACAGTTAAGCACCTAGTAAAGTTCTAGACTATTCTGAGCTAAAATGAAAGTGACAGTTTGATATGGCTTGGGACCTAGCACACACTTTATCTTCAGGTGATAGCTCTCCTTACTTTGCCTTCCAAGTTAAAAATAAAAATTTCATAAAAAGTTACCTTTCAGCAAGTTATCTCCAATTTTGCCTTTCACTAATAGCTAAATAGTAAAATTCAACATATGTTAAGAATAACAAGCACTTTCCTTTGTCTTCTATTAACACATAAATCAGACTTACACGGCAATATATCCTTGTATCTATTCTTTTTAACATTTTCTTCTTTTTCTCCAGTGGCTGTTGGGTAGATCTTCTCTGTTCTGTATTTTGTTGATAATCTTCTTAACCTCTGAAATAAAACATTTATGTATAACATATATTTTCAAGTCTCAAGATAACAGAAACATCACAAGGTATTAGCTTCACTGATGACGTATAAGAAGATCACTCAAAAAAACTCCTTCTCTCCTTTACAATATTCATTATGCTGAAGTTTAAAAATCTAATTATGCAGTACTTGTAGCTCATCAGCTGTTTACAACGCAGTTGAAGCCAGCTCTATACATCATGACACACGGAACTTTGGAAAAGCCACTACAGCACCAGTATGGAATACGGTTATATTTTTATTTAGGAAATACACCGCCCTGGTTAGGGAGTAACAACTGCATTAAGAATACCTGTGAGAAACAGAAAAATATGTTATTGCTCAGAATACCTAGAGGACGAGCACAGAGCCAGCTGCCTCAAGAACAGCTGTCAGCAGCTTGTACTTTTCTCTGAAGCACATGGCTTCCAACACTGACAATGGAACAAGCAGCAAAATCTCACTTTTAACAGGCCTCAACTTCTAGTGTCCAACTCCTGTTGAATTTCAAGCTCACCCAGAGGAAAGAGGTGCCTGACTCTCAGGTACAAGGCATTTGCAATTAAGACAACTGACAGGATGTTTGCTGTATTCACAACAATGTCATTTTTTTCCCTCTCCATCTATTTCAAATCCTAGAAATCCAAAACAATCAAAACCTCTAATAATAAAATCCAGCCCATGCCTTTCAGCAACCTAGGAAATAACAAGAGCAATACAGTTTTTATCATCCCACTCAAATTAGGCCTTTCCAACCTCAAAACTGAGGAGGAAGAAATGAGTATAAATTCTCTTTGGAAAGAAAAACAAATACAAGAGGAGCCAGCAGTGCTTGTTATTTTAGATTGTGTGGACATCCAGATTTAAAAAGGAACCTGAAGAACAAAGAAAGTTAACTCTGGTTTCCAGCTAAAGTTAGGTGGTTGCAAAACCAGCCACACTACTGATAGCGACATGGTGGTCATATGTAAGATGATGAAGAACAACATAGCTTCAAAGAAGTTTAGTGTCTCCATTGGGTGGTATTCTGCACAGGTAGGATAGCAGTTATTCATGTTCCCCTCCCTCCAGCTTTAATGTTTGACTAGCCTCTTTGAAGACCCAAAATGTTCATGGCTTGCTTTCTTTTGGAGAAAGGGGAAAATGAGGGAGTTTGGTTGCTAGTCAAAAATATAAATCTTGTTTATCACTGACTACGCAACAACATACAGGCAGAAGGGCATCATAAATAGACAATCTGCTTGGAAAGCCAGTTTTCTTCTTGAATTCTAAAACTACTAAAACACTTGGGAGACTCACTGCACACTTCATTTTTTTTTTTTAAAAAAAAGGAAAAATGAATTGGCAACTCAAGTCCTCCAATAATTCTTCCAGCAAAAAAAAGAAAAGAAAAACCACACAAAATTTAGCTTTCCTGTTACATAAAGAAAAGCACTTCCATAACATTTGTCTGGATATAGTGAAAAACTGCAAATTTCATATGCAAATGTGGATAAAACTTTGCATTAATTTAGTTGAATAATATGCATCTAATAATCCATGAAAGGCATTTAAAGATCAAAACCAATAGCAAAGTAAAATAAAAAAAAAGGTAAATCAAGAAGTACCAGTTTTCAGACAATTTCATTTCTCTTTGTCAAGGACTTTACCACAGATTAAATCACTGAACACTAAAAAGAGTAACAGAACTAACAAGAAGGGTTGGGTTTGGTGTTTTGTTTTGTTTTTTTTCTTAAAATGTGTTGCTCTTGAAAAACTTGCAGTGTAGTCAATGAAGTAAAAACAGTAAATATTTGGAGGTGGGACAGTACATGTCTGACCACACAATGATCAAAGTGCTAAATATATTACCTGAAAACACTGCTACAGTGAAGAATAGGAAGATTCAATTCTTGAAGATAGATTTAAAGAGTTATAGGAAGCATCCACACAGCTTACGCTCATCTTTGCAACACTAAAACCAAATTCACAACATAACCTGTATACATAGTAGGCAAAGAAACCTGGTTTGTAACATGGTACCAACAAAGAATACCACTGCATATGGGAGACGAATTGTCCTATGCAACACTGCCCTTACCTGTGTCAAAATAAAAAATACTGTCTGTGCTAAGACTGGACACAATCAGGAGTCTAGAAATAGCAAAATAAATACACATAATTTAGCTATATCAGCTAAGAATTGCAAGACTGAGAAATAGTTTGAAACAGGCTATAAGCCTCTAATTCAGGGGGGAGGGGGGAAGGCAGCAAAGAGAAACAGTGACACTTTCCAAGCACAGCCACTAATATGCTTTCGTATATTGTTCCACATCTCAATCTGGTTGTGAGGTTTGGGGTTTTTTTTGTCCATCTTACTGATTTTTATGGGGCAAATGCCATGACTCTGCTTAGAAAAAGTGACAGAAAGAAGCTTAGACAAAAAAACACCTCTAAAAACCATGACTAGAAGCAGAAGTTATTTTGCATGAGAAAGGATACAGTTCAGGAAGTGACATAGGAAAGAGGTCAGGTACCAAAAAGCATCCTAGGAAGATGCTCCTTTTTGCTTTAGCTCATTTTAAAGGCATGCAAGAAAAAACACTTTCACAGGTACAGCTTGGACCTATTGTAAGCCAAAAAGGCTGGAGTGACTAGTACCAACTTCCATTTTCTAGAAAGTGATGCTATGAGAATTCAGTATAGCCTTCTCCCCTGCATGATTCAATAGCTGTACAATCTGCTAAACAGACTGTAAAGTACGATTAGCACAGCTCAGCTCCAAGGCAAAAACTGGAAATGAAATACAGGTTGATTTTAACACACATCTGTTCCTGAAGTACTTCAGGATCCATGTTTTAATGCATGCTTGTCAGCTGTTCTGTGACATGGGTAATAGAAGTACAGTCTTGAGAGCAATCAAAAAGAGTAAGTAGTACTCTTTATGATTTGTAGTAGTATCTGCTACATAGAATAGCATATACTTCGCTCTTTGGCAGAGAAAGAATTGACTAAAAAGCAAGGAAAAATTCTAAAAACTGAGCTTTGAATGGACTGCCACAGGAATGGAAAAGTGCCAGATTCAGCAGAAGATTTCTCCTTACACCCAACAGAAAATTTCTGCAGAAAACTACTGCAATGTGCACACAAAGCCTGCTGTAGGATGCAAGAAATTCAGTGCTTCCTAGGTTACAGCCTAGAGTGACCAAAAGGAGAAGAATGTACTCAATAGCAGAATGGGGGTAATGACAGGGCAGAAGAAGAAAGAATTTTGTTCAGACTGTGGTAAGCTAATGACAAGATAGCCAGTAAGATCCGTCACAGTCCAGTTTCATGCTAATTCATAATAAACAACTGTCTACAGTACAAAGCAGCACTCATTTGGGTTAAGTCAGCAAACTGCCAAATTGCTTCCCAGATGCTACTCGGACACCAACAGCGGGGACATTAAAAGATCCAGCCTGGTGCCTCTGCAGATAACAGTGGATGCTTCCGTGACACTTGCATATTCACTGGAACCGCTATTCTGGTACCACAAAAATCTTCATTTACATATTCTTTTAAGAACAAAATGGTCAAAAAGAAAGTCTATATTGATGATTCATCATACTTAAAAGAACTACATTCACAAGGCCTTAAGTTCCATTCTCATTAGAAAAGCTCAAGTTTAATTCTGCTTATTCATTGTGTGACAGAAGTGGTTTGTGGGATGGTGACAAACACTTACCACATGTGACGGTGGGGAGATGAGCCTTTGAAACAATTTGAGTTTCAGAAACATACTTCCAACTTCCACAGTAGTTTTACAGTCTGTACTACAAATCTACTTTAGTGTTTTTACAAAAAGACAAACCAGCTTTTCAAACTCCACTTGTAGAATCCTACCATATTAAGAACTTAGCCCAATCAGTTCAGAAAACACAGATCTCGGACTTTTGCTGTCCATCTACTTCATCTGTTTAAGACTTCAGAAAGCCTGTAATTGCTTAATACTATAAAAATGTTCTTTGTGGATTAAAGAAAGTATTTCTACTGCCTATTGAGGTTTGAAGAATTCACTTTAAAAGCCTGAACCTTATTTCAGATACAAAAGTTCTTGTGACTTCTTTCCGGGCTTCTTTTCAGAGAAAGCACGATAAATATTTCACCAGGGCTTCACTTATTTAAAGTCCTCAAATTGTCTCCAAAGTCTAATCTGACACTTCCGATGGTCAAAACATCAGTTAGCAAAATAGCAATGCTTGCTTGAATCTCCTTTTTGATCATACCTGAGGAGCAGTACATATGTGTCAAACACCAGCTGCTAGAATACTCCACGGCACCCATGGTTCATTTGCTATATGACAACAGGCAACAGCAACAGGCTTAGGAAGCTCTACATGGCCAGCTACAGCAGCAGAGTTGGGAGATAACACTAGTCACAAAAGAACATACTTTGTTAAGTAAAATTCGCTCAAGTGCATTAAGAAATACTCAAAGAACTGAAAATTAAAGAAAAGCTTCCATAAAAGTTACCTTAACAATCAAAACATAAAAGAAGATACTAGGAAATACTTTAAGCACTCATTTCATGAAATAAGACAGCTATTTCTATCATAAGCTTGACATCGCGTTGTTCTTACTAGCAGCAGGAGAAGAAAAAAGCACGAATTACGTTCAACTGTGCTCTCATCCTAGTAATTTAGATAAACGTTACTAGGTCAGAATAAATTTCCTAGTACGTTTATACGGTGAGAAAAATGTACCTTTAAAGGAGCAACGTGAACCAAACTACAAAAAAAAATGTCAAAATAGCTATCTTCTCATTATCTATGGTCAGATTACACAGGTTTCAGATTCTGTACCAATACCATGAACACAGAGGTGCCAGAGATGCTTTTGTCAAAACACAGCTCAAGCGCAGACTCAGATATATCACTGCTCAAATGGGGCTCTGACTTTCTAAAACTGCTTTGGTTCCAGAAGTATTTTAGCTTAAAGTCCCTGCAAATCCAATTGGCATTTCCCTATAACACTTTCCTATCACCGAAGGCTCTGTGAAACACCAGGAAAAGCTGATGCTAATAAACTCAGCTGGAGGATGGACTATTTCGATTCAGGGGTGCCTCTGCACCTCTGGGTTGCAACAGCAAAGGATAAATTAAGAGAGTGAGTTGAGTTACCTTTACTTGCTCCACCAGAACAAGAGCTGTGTGGGAAGAGTCAGGCACAGTGCAGCTTAGCCCAAAGTTTCTGGGGAAGTCAGGTCCAGTTGGGCTGAATCAACACTGAACTGCCCCACATGGGATAGATATATCACTCATTACCTCATTCCTCTGTTAAGTAGCACAAATAATGCAGAGTTTAATGTAATTTCAGGTATTGTACTTGCATTTAAATTTGCCAACTATCTCTACGGTTTACATTCATACATTAAATGCTTTTCATCTGTTGTTGCAACTAAACACAGCATGAAAACATGAAAAGACCTACGTGCAAGATAATGTCCAAAGAGTCTAAGCTGACAATTAAAATTAGTTATCATACTGATACTTAGTACATACATATGAAACTAATTTTTGAGAGTATCCCTCTCACCACTTTGCCTTAGGAGTATCTGAAAAACAGGATAAACTTGTGACATGTCAATCTTTCCTCAGTTATTCCTGTCAGCTTTCAAACAACAATTATTTTCAAGAATTCCTAGCCCTCCTGATGGAAGGAAAAAGCCTTCCCAAATACTAGCCAAGCATAAACAATGAAAGGAGAATGATCCAGTTCTGTAAAAAAAAGAAAAAGCTTCACCATATCTCAACATTTGCAGATGGCTTCAGCTGCACAGAACAGGCTAGCAGTCTGGATTTAACTTATGTCTCTGAAACAAAGCCCTGAAAGGAGATTGCAAGCTGAATTGATAGAAAGAACGAGATACAAGAAGGAGGAGTTTTCACTACCTTAGCATTTTTTTCTAGCCTCACCTACTATCTCTCAAGCTGTGGGTGCTCCAAGGGAATCTCTGCTGAAGTGATTAATAGACAAGCCTGATAACTACAGTCCCTTGGGAGCTCTGTCTTTCATGTTTCATAGCAGGACTACGACGGGTCTAAAAACCCCGCTGTGTTCAAGGAAGCTTTTGTGAACCACATAAAAGAAAAGTCCCTCCAAAATTACCCAGGGAACCGAGAACAGCATCATTTCAGTAGTAGATGGTGTAGTGTATTCTGTAACATCTTAACTCTGGTATTTTTCTCAGGGAAGAGGGGAATTCATGTTATTGCATCAACTGGAGATTTATATCCAATAAAGAAGCATCAGTCAATGAAGACAATGCTGGTGGATCCTCAGGCAGATAAGGCCAAATGACAGTATTGAAAGGAGCCAGTGAAGGAGTACATCCTACTTTTTTCAATATCACATTAAAACTGGGAACAGTTAAAAAAAAAACCTAACCGTATACTCCCATGAATTAGGTACTGCCAGAGTAAGACCAATGTTTTCCATCTTTCCAAACCCCTATTTTCCCTAACAAAAATGTTAGAACCAGGCATGTCTCCCACACTGCTAATAACTAAAGATAACTTTACACAGACATATTATCAAAATGTGGGCTGATTGCTTTAAAAGTCTCCCTTTCTCTCCCTCATTTCTGAAATTATTTTATACTACCTGCATGTTAATCTCAGCCTAAATTAACAGTACTATCAATTATAGTTGCAGTTAATGTATGTTTAGCACAATAGCTAAGCAACATACCTACTGGCAGTAATGGGCTGGTTTTACAAGGATGGAGAAGACTAAAGAGACCTGTGGTCTGTTGATGAGCAATTAAGTAAGCAGACAAAGCCAAACATTAAATTACTAAAGCAAAAAGTTTTAGTTAATAAGTTACTAACATATATTCAAGATATTTTGCAAAGCTCTAAAATACTCATTACACATGCAAGAACTGGGATTATAACTTTCTATCTCTGAACCGTACTGTTCCCTTAGCACACTCAATTTATTGCAGAGATTCCTATGAACACACTACATCCAGTGAAAACATGCAGGACAACACAGCAGTGACAGTTATAGGTTATGAGTGAAGACCATTAAAATTTCTATTAGTCTGAAACCACGATTAGAAAGTTGACTGCTTTGGGTTGAAAGCTGGAAAGCTTGTCTTGATGCAAAAAAGAGAAAAGGCACTTAAAATTAGCACACATTACAAATAACAGGCTTCTTAACAGTGTTAAAGCAACTCAGAAACAATTCTTGATAATTTAAAACAGAAATAAGCCTCAGATTTTTTGCAACAAGATGATTTTCAGACCGAATAAAAGAAACACAAACAGCATAAGGAAGCAAAGCACTTAAAAAAAACAAATAAGGAAACAAAACTCATAACCAAGGAACCCTCCTGCTTAGAAAGCATAATTTCCAAGTTACTGGATTCACTATTTTCCTCTTATTCTTTCAGCCCCAGGTTTTGGAGGTTTTCTGCATGCTGACAGCACAAGTATCTTAAAAAAATCACATTTAATCTTGATTTTCCCTTTAAGTCTTTCTTTGAACATATACAGCTTTTATTAACCTTACCTTGCTATGTGATTAAAAGGGAAGATGCTCCTAAGTAAAACTATGGCAAATAATTTTTGAGAGAATGTTTTTACAACACTTTAGTTGATGAAATGTTTCAATGGAATCAATCGACATATCCACAAAAAAATCCAGCAGCTTGTTACTGAAGAAAGCTACTCCCTGAGGAGAAGGACTTGGAGGTCTTGGTTAACAAGAAGCTCAACACGACCCAGCAATGTGCACTGGCAGCCCAGAAAGCCAACCGTATCCTGGGCTGCATCACCAGCAGAGTGACCGGCAGGTCAAGGGAGGGGATTCTGCCTCTCTACTCCACCCTGGTGAGATCCCCCCTACAGTACTGCCTTCAGCTCTGGGGACTCCAACACAAGAAGGACATGGACCTGTTGGAGCGAGTCCAGAGGAGGCCATGAAGATGATCAGAGGGTTGGAGCACCTCTCCTATGAGGACAGCCTGAGAGAGTTGGGGCTGTTCAGCCTGGAGAAGAGAAGGCTCCAGGGAGACCTTAGAGCAGCCTTCCAGTACCTAAATGGGCCTACAAGAAAGCCGAGGAGGGACTTTTTACAAGGGCATGGAGTGATAGGACAACGGGCAATGGCTTTAAACTGGAAAAGCGTAGACAGATTAGATATTAGGAAGAAATTCTTCACCATGAGGGTGGTGAGGGACTGGAAGAGGTTGCCCAGAGAAGCTGTGGACGACCCATCCCTGGCAATGTTCAAGGCCAGGTTGGATGGAGCTTTGAGTAACCTGGTCTGGTGGAACGTGTCCCTGCCCATGGCAGGGGGTTGGAACTAGATGGTCTTTAAGGTCCCTTCCAACCAAACCATTCTATGATTCTATGAAATACAGCAAAAAACTCAGTTAACTATAGCATGTAAAATATGCCATCTTCATATTTAATCCTTCTGTATCAATCTCCTCACAAATTCATTTTTCACAAGTAGTTGAACTTTCAAGTCAAGGTAGTGACTAAAGGCTTGAGTTGTCCTTCACACAACTTTCTGCAATTTTTCATGACAACTAACACCATTCATTTTAGGGCAAATGAATGATGATTGTTTCTTACAGGAAAAAGAATTACTAATATCTAAAAAATTTTTAAACTCTTAAAACTTGCAGCGTAACTATGCATGCCAATCTACTGAATACAAAACATCTTGAACTAAGGAAGCAAAAGACAGTTTTCCCCACCTCCAGACCTTTTTGTCACAACACTGTTAGATATCAACTGTATTAGTAGCGCTTGTACAATTTTACTGCCAGCATTTCACCAGTTTTGCTGATTTGTTCAAGAAACTGATCGATGCCCATTTATGCCTCATTGATCTGAATGCAGATTCAACCTAAGAGTCAGAAATTTAAGGTCTTAATCATATGATGGCTATAAATAACTTGCAAAAAAACCTGCCAAACTCAGTCCAGCTTTCATTACATGCATATCTCCTTTGTAGTAGGAAACTACTGTACCATCGCATAACAAGGGTACAGATATGTATAACCTTTCCACCTTCAGCGGCTTCCTACAGAAGAGGGTTTAAGACACACGTCGCGGACAACAGGAAAGGTTATGTATTGTAGCTGTTCTCCAAGAGGTCATCTATATGTGCAATCAATGCAGGCATTTACAGTGTAAGCAAAACAAAACTACGTATCTCACCCTTGACCATGACGGTCTTCAAAATCACTGGGGGAATTCAGCAACACCACAGTAACAGGTCGGTTCAGAGTCTGCACAAACACCTTGAATCCAGAGTGTCTTGCTATAAGGCATCCAAAATCAAGAGGAAGATTGTCTAGTCTTGTTATGGTCACAATGATTTGAGCTGCTCAGTAAGACTGTAACCAGAAGTAGAATCACTGATATTAAGCAGAGATTTAGCCTTAAATGAAAAGATGTAAAGAACAGTTTAAGCGGTCACCTCATCACTCATCTTGGTCTGCAAAAGCAAGCAGAAGTAAACTTGCAACATCAACACTGCCGTAGCAGAGCCTTGCTGGAAAGCCTTGCCAGGAGCGTCTCAGAGAAAGTATGAGACAGGCGGGATGAACTTTCCACTCTGATGCTGAAAGTGGGTTTTTGTTTGGTTTAAAACCAAACTGGTTATAGGTCCAAGTAAACTTCCTCTCAAGAGCCACCCTTTCACTCATCCAAGAAAGGTGACCACACAACAGTCGACTCTAGCTAGACAGACCAGCTCTGAAGTCAATGAAATTTTGCCATCCTGGATGTGATGCTGACACTGTCAGTACAACATCTGAATTGAGTGAAGCCTTTTACAGAGTGTTCCCTTCACCTAAAATAGCGATGAAAGTCGATACTTGTCCTACCTCCCTTATACCAGATTTCAAGTTTCTCGGAGAAGTCAAAACCCAACAGCTATGATGTAATAACAACAAATATCAAAGTAACAGCATCCCCAGGACTAGCCCATGGAAGCATAGAAGAAGTGATCTAAAGGCAAGTTGAAACTTTTTCCACAAAGAACACCCCAAAGGCAAGAGGTTTTATTCCAGCTCAGTATGGCAGCTAAAAGGAACGTAAGTTATGCTTTTTTCAGGGCCACATGAAAAGGGTTGGTTGGTTGTGACTCTACAGCTCTTCAGTTTCAGTGCCCATGCCTTAACACACATAAGAGCCTGAAACAGTTAAAAGCACCCTGTGACAAACATTCAAAGGAAGAGCTGTATAGCCAATACAGATCGGGTACAATTCATACAAAAAATCAGCATAAGGACCTAAACAGGTATCAGCTAAGCCTCTGTCTTTGAAGAATATTTAGTTTAACCACATCAATTCTCCCTGAGAAATTTCATAATCTACCACTATCAAAACTTTCTTCTCCCCACAGTCTTTACCATTCCCTTGCTTGTCACTTCATAGTATGTGCAATGATGCATTAAATTCTATGGAGAATATATTTTGCTTTTGTTTCTGCTCAGCACTAAAAAAACGCCAAACCAAAACACTAAGTTCTTCTCCCTTTTCCTTCACAAGATGCAAAACTCTTCCTCTTTTCCCACGACTTGGAACATTTCCTTGAGGTCTGTGTTTGTTTTCAATTCATACTAGGTGGAAAAAAAGGACCACGACTGAAACAGGAAATGCTGAGCTTTCATTCCAATAGAAGTAAACTAGAATTTCCTACCTGCTGGTCCCCATTACCAAAGCTGCCATAAATAAAAGCACAGGAGAACAGTCTTAAAGCCTTTTTAAATCTGCAGCCCTCAAAAAAAGGTCTGCTACAGCTGTTATGTGCTGCCTTCCAAAAAGGCATTAGGGCTTTTTAACAGCTATGTCTTGCTCATTTATCTGAAACAGAGATCTTGCCCTGTAAGACTTCCACCAAGAATGACTTTAAGCTGAAAAGCTGGAACCTGACAAATGCTCTGGATAAAAAGCATAGCTGCTTGTGCCATCAAGAAACATTGCAACTGAGATCTGGTTTGGGGTCCAAATTACCTTACTGAAACATCTCTAGAACTCAAAGGTGCTGTTCCTTTCAGTCACATGACACCTTTTAGCATACAGTTGAACTGCTATGTCATGACATGAGTTGCGTTAAATATGCTGATGTTGGACATGCAAGCAATTCCAATAATAATACGCCAGTTTCATCTTTCCCCAGAAGTCTAAGTTTGGTGGTGTTTTTTTTTTCAGAAGCCAGCTTGAACCTTGTGTAGAAATACAGTATCTGTAGAGACTTTCGGTAGTTTAGAACGCTTAGTATTCAGCAGGCAAGATTCAGCTACTGCTCACACAGTTATGTTAGTTCATAATTGGCAAGTAGAACACCCACAAGGTTTTAACGACTATTCTCCCTCCAAAAAACCACAATCTAATACCTTTCCAGACATAAACACAAAAGAAAACTTTTGACAAGCGCTGAATCAGTACTTCCACTCAGTAATAAATACACAGGGAACATATAAGGG
>NW_009594151.1:0-22604 GCF_000690535.1 Cariama cristata | reverse complement strand
GTATCAAATAGAAAATACATTTCTCCTAACCGGAGAAAATATGCTCACAACTATTTTCACCCCTTCTTTGAGGCTGTGTCTGGAAGCCAAGGAATGTGCTAGTTATAATGAGGCCATTTATGATGGAGTTCAATAGCATTTTAAGAGCCAGAAAGAAGTAGCCTCATTAAAGATACAAACTTGTACGAAGATTTCAACTGTAATAACCCTAGCTAATAACCAGCACAATATTTATGGATAGGCAAAGGAATTTTGTATCATAACTGTTTATATTTGTAGCATCTGTCAATTTTTGCCTAACAAACATGTCCCCATCAGTTCAAAAGCACACACCTTACAAACAGATTATGCCAATTCTGGTTTCAAAAAGAGATAGAACAGGGAACGCAATTGCCAACAAAATTCTCATAATTCCAGCAGAAACAGCTATAAAGCAACTACTCAAATGAAACCAAAGCAGCAATGGCTAGTACAGAAACAACCAATCTAGACAATAAGTTATTCACAAGCATGATTTTAGATTATTTCTCTCCATTACAGTTTTTGTTTTAATGGCTGAACATTCAAGATTTGGAAGTAACACTGCTAAACACCTGAACAATATAAACTCTATCATTTAGTTTGTTTCTGCTGAATTTTAAAAAAAGCCCTTAAACCTTCTCCACACATGCTATATTGTATGCAATTCTCTTCTACAAAAGTAACACAGGCATATACACAGCATTTTCTATGATCTTACAGTACTGTCACTCATACACAAAATGTTTGTTACTTTCCTCATATTTTGTTCAATGAACTGCTTCAAAAAAGGAAAAGGCTGCCATTTTTCTCCAATATAGACATTTCAAATACAGTGTTTGACATACCATTAACACTTAAAGTTCCATGGTAACATTAATCACAGGTATTCTCAGGCCATGCAAACCAAAAAGTGACTAGCAAAAGAAATAGTTGCCTCTCCTGCATCCCTATATGATGATTTCATTAGAACACCCAAAGACAAGAATACAACAGCTAAGTTACTAAAAAGTAAATGAAAGTACTATTTTAACCAAAAGATTTGTAGATTAACCTTGTTAAATCAGTAACATTTTAGAGGAAATTTTTAATTCTGAAGAATTGCAAAAGCTTGCATCAAATTAAAGGGTCAAGTAACAAATGTATTGTGTACGTCCTCTTTTAAAACCAGCGTTGAGAATCTAAATCCCTGATACTTCTAAACTAAAAGCCTTTATATACATTTTATTGCCTTTTGTACACCAAAGCTGCAAGTCAAACTTTAAATTAATTTCCAAACAGTTTGCAGGATGCCTTTATTACACTTATAATGTAATTCCTTCTGAAATTCTGTTTTGAAGAGCAGAGAAGTGTTTACCTCATATGAAGTATACACTCAATCACATAAAGGTTTCTAAAGTAGCCTCTCATCAACGTTTGTACTCTGCAGCCTCTGTTTGTTACACAGCTAATTTGTGAAATACAGTCCTTCTACAGTGACAAATTTCACTTAAATAAAATGGTATTAAAGCCAACTGGTAAAATGAACCTGGTTTAGGCAAGTGCCTTGCCAATCAAGCTGCTGATAATTGTAAAATAACCCTCAACTGTCATCACTTTAAAAAGCTTAATATTTACAATCCAGAATATAGAATTCAATAGTTTGTTTGGTAAACAATAGGGAACCCTTATTACCTTTTTTCTGAGATACAAACAACTTCATTCAACACCCCCGGGGTTCTGGATGACAGATTTACTGCCAAGTATTTCAGAAACGCACAGGTATTTCAGATCCAGCCTCAAGATTCTTATCTATAATTCTCATCTATGTGGAATAAGTGACAAAGTAATAAGACTCCATTTCCTTTCTTGGGAAAGGAAGCTGTTCTAATCTGAGCTTCAGATAAGTATTTGACATGGTGCCAATTCAAAAGAGTATGTGAATTTTTACAAGAATTCAGGCGAGACAAGAGTCTCTTTAGTCTGTTTTTACAAAGAAAAAATATTGAAAGAAAAAAAAAAATCACCTGACCGGAGGGATTTCACAAGTTTCTCAAAAAACTTCTCAGGCCAATCAGGCATTTTCCTTCATGACTTCTCATGAAAAGCAGAGCATGCTAACAGACATTTGATGACAAAGCTAGAAAACAATCAACAAGATGGGAAGATAGGAATATAACATACAGCAAGCAGGCAGACTTTCAGGGTAAAAAATAAGACTAAACTTAAAAAATGTCAAATAAAGTTGTATACTAAAAGCTGACAATGAGAGAAACACACATGCGTATTATCACAAATTAACTAAGTGGCAACTTATAAGTGTTTATAGTAGTCATGGAGGAAATAAAGACACAGGATATTTACTGATAAACAAGCTGTATTCAGTAGTAAGTCCAGCATGCTGAAAAATTTCTAGAGACAAGACTATAAATTTTCAATAGCCAACAGGAGATAAAAGTTATTTTTCTTCTTAATTAAAATAACAGGTCAATTGAGGCTGTGATTTCTCTTTTTTGGTGGATTGTATGTTCTTATTTTTCTTCATGATCTGACATTAATAAAACTGATTCAACTTGAAATTACTGAAATTTTCCTCTTAGGACAGAAACATTCATATTCTACTTTTTCTATTGTTTGTCTTGCGTAAGTGCTCTTTAGCATAGAAAAAGCGTTAATAGCCTTTACATTATTTTCTGGTATTTCATGTAAAACATGAATTCATTTTTATGTTAATATTTTTGGTTGTGATAAGCCTGGCTTTACTTGAGGATCCTTTCACTGCAACCAAAGAATGCCAGCAAACAGTAAAATAATCTTAGCATCTTCCAGCAAAAAATTCAATGTTTTCTCTGGACAAGGAAGCAATATTTTCCTTTTTAAAGGCCATCATCAAACATTTAAGTCTAACACCCTCATTCTAAGCACTGTCAGTCTACACTTTCTCTGACTCTTCCACCTTCACATGGGGCCTGAAAGGCTTCTTTTGATTTTAAGCCATAATTTAAGTGCCTTGAAACTGACTCCTGTTTTAACCCCATTTAGAAAGTTATTAGATGGTCAACAAATCCAAACCCAGTACATTATTGCTTAACAAGCACTAGTGCAGGATGACTTAAAACCTCAGAGATCAAACAATAATCTGCAACAATGGTGTTAAATGCTCACTGGCACAGTGATTTACTCAGTTCACATCAACTGTCTCAGATAGCAGATGATGCCATGCTTAACTATTAAACTATCAAGCTTTATGCAGTGTTTATTTTCTTTGATAAAGAAATCTGGATTTTATTACTTCAACTGAAATGTCTATTTTTGTCTTTAAAGCAATATTAACATTTTGATGAACATTTTCAGCAAGTTTGATTTCTAACCACTGTTCTCTGCTTAGGAACATTCCTGGAAAATTTGTATTTTTGTTAAAGTTTTTCCTGCTACTTTGTTCCTAGTTAAATGATGTCCGAGACAAGCTGCCAAGCAACACTATCACGTTATTAGGCTCAAGTTTCATTGAAAGGATAGGACCAGAACTGAAGGCAACTTAGAGGCACTGTCTGTCTCAGAGGTGAGAGGCTGGAACATCTGCCTCTCCTTGCTGTGCTACATAGGTAACTTCTCTTCTTCACAGGCTGGGAGGACAACCTGGGAATGCAGTATCTTAAATCATTTTATTACAAACATCTGAGGCTCACATGCAGGCGACTTGACTGAGAAAGAAAAAAACAACAACCACAACCCACCACCACCAAAAAACCACCAGTTTGATTGATAAACCTTACTCCTTAAACCCCAGAAGTTACACAAAACTGGCTAGGGTTGCTGCTGTTTTGTTCCCCGTCCCCCACCCCCACCCCGCTTCTTCTTCCAAACAACCCAGAGGATCTACACGAAAGCAAAATTTAGATAAAAGTCCAGAAGAAAGATGGCCTTAAAGCAGCAGTTTGCTTGCCCTGTGTCTGTGGAACCCATCCACTAGATGTCAGTGTCCTCTAGGGCAGAGGAACCTTCTTCAATCCCAACAAAAAGGTGGCAGCTGACAGTGCTTGGTTATCAGGTCAACTGTAAAGGAGGAAATTCTTATAAAGCATCCCTGAGCATCACCTCGGCCACAACAGAAGCAGCCAGCAACAGTAACATTTGTGGATAGCAGACACGGAACATATATATAGTCCTAGGCACAGAGTTTAGCCAGTATCAACTTACTGGCTAAAAACCAAGAACTGTTCCATGCAACATCAACATCCATGTAAAAATACAGCACATTGGTCCATAGATATTAAGGCACACTGAAAATGGATGACAAAAAGACTGCAAGATAAAGGTATTTGTTTCCTATTTCCTAAAATACCCCTAAACACTAAACAACACTTTTGGACAAAACAAAACAAAAAACCCACCACACTAGACATAAGAATGGGCTCTACCTCTACCACAATTCAATCAGGCCTAAAGAGGCTTAGACTAAGAAGCAACAGAATAAATTATTATAGCACAGTGTGAAATCCTCTGTGATAGGCATAAAACCACCACACCCTAAATAAAGGACAGAGCAGAAGTCAAAGTTCATGCACATTAAGTGCCTGTTGCAGGAAGAAATGGGTAGGGTGTTTTTATTCACCTGTATGAAATCCAGATATTAAAATAAAATATAAATTTAGAATAGAGTATTTCAGCTGGAAGGGACTAGTCCAACTGCCTGACCACTTCAAGGGTGCCTAAATTTGAGTCTAAAAAGAGAATACTGATATAAAAGGAAACTTAAGCCTGACAGCAGGACTACATACTCTGAAACTAATGTCACTCCTACAAATTATGGAGGACTGACGGGCAAGGGCATGCCAGAGGGGAAGGAGCATCACACATTACAAAAGCAGACAGACAAACAAGGGCAAGGTGAGAAAAATCAAGCTAAGTTTCTATAATATATTTTAATATACCCAGGATTGTGTAAGACCTATACTATCAAGGAAACAATCACAGTAGTGTAACACAAAAAAGAAATCTGGTGGTTCTCGTGCAGGAGACTGGGAAGGCTATGAAGCTGAAAAATAAGAAATTAAGAACTTCAGATTTCCTGCTTTTTAAAGCTATCAGATCAATCTGCCAGCGAACTCTCTCACTCAATCCCCTAGTAAGAAAAACACCTTGAAGCAGATTTGAGCAAGCTCAGGACCTGGCTAAAGACACCACTCCAGAAGAACCACTTATAGTTACTGCATACTTATATCTGGTATCCTTGCCAGACAGGAAAAGGCTAAAAAAAAAATTCACCGCAACATTTTCCTTTAGAAATAGGAACTTTAAAAAAAAAAAAGAAAAAGAAAACGAGGAAGTTGAATGAAAGGAAATTATATAGTGCTAAAAAAGTAAAACATTTTGCAAGCAGCACAGGGCCTGTTTAAACGTGGCAGGTAGCAGTACCTGCTGCTATCTTGACTGTCACTACAGCAGGGATGGGTCTTGGTGTCCTGTGATCATCAGCCTCCTGCTACCGGGTACAGAATTCGGGAGCTTCTACTCAGAATCTGCCATTGAGAGAAACTGAGAGGATGGCTCTGTAACACTTACATTCTTTCTCTCAGTATCCACAAGTCAGAAAAAAGTACTAGCTTAGGTGTACATTTGATGTGACACATCACAGTGGCTTTTTTATAATCTAAAGAAACCATAAATTATTATGATTCTAAAATTTATCTACTTATCTTTCTTCCCAGTTAAGAATATACCTATTGCACCATGTACAGCAGATTGTACTGCACTGCCTGGGAAGGATAAAAAATAATCCCATTCATGCTATTGTTTTGTCCCTGACAGCACAATTGCAGTTATGATCACACTAACTGTTCATTACTTTATAACCAAGTTATTTAAGGGACTGTTTGTCTTCTACCCAGCTCCTGATTGCCTGAGCAAGTCTCTGACATTTTTACTCTTTTGCTCTTACACTGCAAATCCAAAGCAATCTCAAGAAAACTGCCCTCAATACGGAAACAACTCCAGGTTTTTCTTCCCATGTGCACATATGCACTACAAGAATACTGTGCTTGCTGGTTCATCTCTTTCCAAAGTAATTGTTTTGATAATTTTAATGAACAAGTGGTCCTTTAACACTACCAAAGGCAATAAGGGGTGCATCCTGGTCAAATTCCAGCTCTGACAACATTTCCTGTAACTATTATTCACACTGTATCTTCATCCACCATGCTAACGCTATTGGTTGGTCAAATACAGGTGTACTCAGCACCGACATAACTGATCCATAGATTCAACTACTCATCTTTCTACCCAGTTATGAATATACCTATTGCACCATGTGTGGCAGATTCGAATTTTAACATCACTTAAAAAAAAACCAAGAACTAAAAATGTTTATAACACTTTGAGATCCTTTCCAGGCAGCATAAGCCAATCTCATTCATATTATTCCTTTGTCCCAAACACCACAATTAAAATTATTAATATTAATTTATTGTGTTCAAGTAACAAACCCATCACCTCAGCATACAAGTAGCCTTTACAAAGCAATGCTTCTTTAGTGGTTTATTAATTCTGATTTAATAATTATTAATTATGTACTTAAATATTTAGATACCATCAAGCCCCTGTAAGTTACAAATGCTAATGGATTAGTAGGATTGATAGAAATCACAAGTTTCTTATTTTAAGAAATCAGCAAAAATGTGACAAAGCAGCAAATCATAGAATCATAGAATCATCATGGTTGGAAGATACTTCAAAGATCATCAAGTCCAACCGTATACCTGATGCCACCATGTCTACTAAACCATGTCTTGAAGTACCACATCTAAACGTTTTTTGAACACCTCCAGGGACGATGACTCCACCACCTCCCTGGGGAGCCTGTTCCAATGCCTAACGACTCTAACAGTGAAGAAGTTTTCTAATGTTGAGCCTGAACCTCCCCTGGCGCAATCTGAGATTCTAGGCCTTTCCATCTTTTTGCGGACAAGCAAGTAACCACTTCGGGTACAATTCTATGGCATGCTTCAAATTTTAAAAAGTTTATCTCTAGTTGTAACCGTAAGTGCATAAACTGCTATTCATCTGCTTCTTTACATCATATATTAAGGAAGCTAACAAATGGAATCCAGGAAAGAGTTTTTGATGATCTACATGATTATAAGATATGGATAGAGGGGTTTCCTACTTCTACAGCTTTGAGATTTTTTTAAGTTTGGTATAAGCCATGCTTCTTTATGAATGCAAGCCTGTTCCAACTTCTGGTACAACAAACACACCCACCCCTACAGACAAAGGTTAGTTGGACTGGTTTTAGCTTACTGGAGGCAACAGTTATCATCAACAACAACAGCTATGTATATATTGCGATTTTACAGATCAATCACTTAACTGTTGCACCAAGTTTAAAACAGTTTTCCAACCCTTAGCCTTTTATTCCAATTCTGTTTCCTTTAATCTTATTTTCTAAGCCACTAATTTCCTTTATTACCATTCCTTCCTCATATCAGAGTAAGCACTGTCTGTATAGTAACTTGCTGCTGACACTGGCTGCAGCCCACACTTGCCCATCTAGGAACAGATAAGTTGCTCAACGCTAAATGAAGTATTCCTCTTTTCTCTGTTTACAGATACATTTTAAAAAAAAAAATCTGAGAAAATACTATAGTTGTGGTTCTAGGAACAGATAAGTTGCTCAACGCTAAATGAAGTATTCCTCTTTTCTCTGTTTACAGATACATTTAAAAAAAAAAAAATCTGAGAAAATACTACAGTTGTGGTCAAATTCACATCCTAATTCTGGAAAAGCGGAAACCATTTCAGCAAAGTCACAGAGTTAACAAGGTGACTCGGTGAGATGCTCTGACTGTGGACCCACCAGAAGAGACAGCAGGTGGATTAGCATCACAAAGCCCACTGTCTGCAGAGACCACAGTCTGTCCTGGTTTGACTGTAAAATACTGGTGACAGTTCCTTGCACAAGCAGAACCTCTTCCACATTGTTACTGTCTCTTTCAACTCAGTATATTGCTCAACATACATTACTCACAGAGAGAGCAGCAGGCTGCTAACCTGCATACAAAGAAGCTAGGAATACCTTTCTGGTTTAGATCACTAAAACACAATGTAATCTCCACAAAAACTCCTGGTTTTGAATAGCTTCCTCTTAATTTCTACTCTTCACTGCATCCTTCTCCATCAAGATTTTTTACGTCCCTCAAGAAAAATTACACTTTATAGCATTTTACCGACAATTGAATTTACAGATCTACAATTGGAGAATCAACACTTAATTACACTTGTAGATAACAGAAATGTAAGTTTGTGAGACTGCTAGTCATAGCTCTTCAGCATGACAAAATAAGTCGATGAAATACAGGAAGTGAGGAAAGGTGCATTACCAAAGTTACTTCCTCAGATCTATCAAAGACACTTTTGGGAACAGCTATATAAGAAAGAATGGAATCTAAGTTTAACCAAGTAAGATAGGAAATACTAAAAGCAAGCAAAGTGTGGGTTTCTTTTTTTATACAAGAAAAAAAAAGAATAACTGGGAAAGTGAGGCTACATAGCACTGAACAACTTAAAAGGAACAGGTTGTACTGCGGCTTACAGCCATGAAAACTAAGTGACTTGCTTTTCAGCGTGGAAACAGTTATGTCTTTAGTCAGAAAAAACCAAACTTCTAAATTCCTACACATGCGGAAGACTGTCTATTGCAGTATTTCTAGCTAGGAAATAGGCTAGACATTGTGAGCAGTTTAGATTGGGGAGAAACAGTGACCCTTTCCAAGTATCAGAACTCCCCACATTTACTAAAAGGAGAACTATTTAAAAATAAGTAGGACACAAATCAAGTTTCTCAATCTTATCTTCCCTTGATGGAAGTGGCAAGATTCCAAACAAAATCAATCGTTTTAAAAGTTCTCAATTTATTTCCAACACGTCAGTTAAGTTTAACCTTAACCCCAATGTCTGCTGCAGTTTGACTTTAAGGAACAGTAGCATTTTTCTGTAGCAATGCCCTCTTCAATCCTTGTATTGTGCCTTCCCTTAAAGGGTACCTTCTCATTCAGTTAAGTTTAACCTTAACCCCAATGTCTGCTGCAGTTTGACTTTAAGGAACAGTAGCATTTTTCTGAAGCAATGCCCTCTTTTAATCCTTGCATTGTGCCTTCCCTTAAAGGGTACCTTCTTCTCATTCCCAGTTGCTAGCATTGTGCATCAGTATTCCACTGGGTAACCAGAACAGCTATTAATGCTAATAAGCCCAGACAGGAATACACGTTTGTTCTAAAGAGACAGTAACTGCATGACAAGTAATAGGATGAGACATAAAGGATTGCTAAGTCCTGGCTTTAAAATGCAAAATACAGAAATGCATACTCTACAGCCAAAGTGAATTAATTCACAGAAGCAGTGAAGTATCACAATGTCTTATTAGGATGCAAGTGCTTCTTATAGATGCATTATGGTGAATAGTACATTATGTGAGAACACTCAAGTACACTACTTACTAGAAGATTGTATCATGACCCCAATGCAAGCTGCACTGCTATTCTCTCTGAATACTGACCGTATCCCTTGTACCTGTGAGGACTCAACTTTTATTTCAACACACTCAGATTAGACTTTGGTCTCCAGGAATCTCTGTAATAACCAAGCTTAGACAACAGTTCAATACTACAGTGTCCCTTTTGAGGAGAGGGATCCATAAACAGTATCACCTGGTCCAGTACAAACCCTGGAATATTAATCCTGGTGAAACGAACAAACCATAACATGAAAATTCATAAGGAACAGTCTGCATGATGATTCTTACAAAGACTATTTCCAAAGAGAACCAAAAATGTCCAGCTTTCAGACATGCAGAGAAAAGTCTGTTACATTCAAAACAGCTTTGGAGAAACCCTTTCAATCCCTGCAGTTGCTTTTAACCAGTCTGGTTAAATCTTATTGTCCTGCTTCCCAGGCTTCTTGCCCCATTGTCCACAGTGAACAGATTTCTAAGATTTTTACTTATTAAACAATGTTGATTATCAGAGCTAAATAACATTTGCAAACTTAATTTTCTCTTTAAAGAAAGAAGATAATCAAGCCAATAAAATGTGTGGCTAAACTATTCTGTTCTGAATTTAAAACCAGACTCAAATAGACCAGCCAGTTCTATTTTGACCACTGAATTAAAACAAAACAAACGAAAAATCCAGCAAAAAAATCCACCCATATACCTCCTCTCTTCTTATAACCCAACAATTGCTCAATCAATCAATGCTTGCACAGCTTAAAAGGGTAACAAACTACACTACAGACAATCATTCACGTTCAGTTCATTAAATCCATAACAATCTGTATAAAGATAATGCTTTTTCTGAAGAGCTTCCAACATAAAAGCAAGGCAAACACCAAGCTGAAGATATTTAACTTATTCACATGGTTTTCCACTCATCATGCAATCGCCTGTCTTTCAAAAACAGTAATGACCAATGGTTTAAAAAAAGAAGGAAATCATTCTAACAGTACAGGGATAATGTAGTGCAAGCACATGAGTAAGTGGGAGGGAAGAAAGGCGGGGGGAAGAACAGAAAAAGAGAGAGAAGCATGAAATGAAAATAAAATATCCAAGACAGATCAGACTTGATATGTATTGAATCAAAAATACATGTTGCAATTTGCATAAGATCTGACAGAAGTACTATGCCCAGTGGAAAACTACACACTTTGCAGGGACGATTCAACTACTAGCTGACATAAATGCAGAATTCCTAAAGGGCATCTTGTTTATATCATGTCCAGAAGCTAGATCCAACAAGCTAAAAACAAATCAAAAGACAGTAGCATGAACGCAAAAGGAAGCCCACATGAGCAAGCGTTTCTTCTATCTTTTCTTCTGCAAAAATCCTTCTTCCATGGTATTTGAGATACCCTTAAAATTCACAACACACCACCTTGCATAAGCAATGATCCCCAGCTTTCTTCTGAAGGTTTTCTCAAGTCTAGTTTACAAATTAAAAGGTTTTATGTACTCAACTTTCCACAAAATATGACAATCATATACCCATTAGGCTGACCTACCACAGGAAGGAGAGAAAGTTGTGATCTCTGTCCAAATGAGTCTTCAGTTCAAGCATATGAAGTTGGTAAACTACATTCCTACAAACAGAACATTTCACATTCTCAGTCTTTAGTGATAAACACTAAATTCCAGTACCACACGAGGAAGAATCTGTTAACAGGGAAAGGACAAAAATAAAATCATACAAATCTTGTAAGTAAATCTTGTCTGCTGCGTTATTATCACTTGTCCTGGAACAGTTTGCAAGGAACACCACCTGAAAATCTACACCATCAGTACATGATTCAGGAAACTTCTGATTTCAGGATCAAGTTCTGAAGGTTTTAAAGTGGTAAGTAATACAAGGGCCCCATAAAATCTAAAGGACATAGCACTGAAATGCAAGAATAGAAGGAACTCATTTTTGCATTTATTTACTAAAGCCAATTCCAGCGACTCCCTGACACACCCCACAAGATCCTTTACCCAACTAAAATCATGGTCATTTTTAGTTCAAAGGCACTGTCTCTCTAGAAATAAATCAGTTCACTACTTAATTATATCTCTCACTGAATTCCCTTTTTACTTCATTGCTACTTCTCTCACTTCTAAACACATCCTGGCCTGACACACACTTAATATGTCTGGAAGTTATCTTCATCCATTAGAGCTAAAAATATCATCACTGAGGTTTTTATATCCACATGCTTTCTTCATTGGATGATCATATTGCCTTACTTTACCAGACACAGAAAATTTTTTCTATGAATACAGGAAGGGAAGCCTATTATGTGTGCTATAATACTGTACAAACAGGATGTTGGCTTCATTTTCACACAATCACCAATTTAAACAGTGATAATGCTTTTTAAAATGCTGTGTCAGAAAGACACGTCGCTATAGCTTTGTATCAAAAATGCTATACTGTTTAATAACATATAAATTACCAAATGTAAGCTCTCATTCAGACTATTCCATATTAGAATTAGTTAAGGAATTAGGTAGTATTTTAGAAGCAAATATTATTTCCCTTTAGGAAATCACAGTTTATACATGAATTTATGGCAACAGCTTGCTGACTTTAGGATACACACATTTTTCAGTGTTACTGGCCTCTCTACTTAAATAATTATTAACAGGCTAGAAATTTCTGTAATTTGTAAGAAACATAACTAGGCTTCTCTCTGCCAGTTTCATGTACTCAAGTTTCTACCTGCTCTTTTCAGAACAACAAAAATAGAAAGTCAACATCTTAAATAATTCGCAGGTTGCATGTTCACTGTAACAAACAAAAAAAAAACAACAAAGAAAAGAAATGAAAGCTCAAATTTCATCATCTTAATCAAAATATTAAGAAAATATCTGGCACCAGTTGAAGAAGCAACTAAAGCAATGTTACTACAGAATATCAGGGCAATTCCCACAGCAGTTCTGTGGAATAGCCTTTGGAAAAGTTCATCTGTTCATAAGGAAAATAAAAAAGGTTGTGATGGATTTGTGACTGACTATATGGCTTAATATTGAGCTTAATGACAACTTAATTCAGAACACTGTTTGCGAAACAGGCTCATGTCCAAAGCTTTAAGTGCAAAGCTCTTGTGTTCCAGTTTTATAGCAAAAAACAGTTAAAGGAAAGAACATAAGTTACACTTCTCCCTTCTGGGCCTACTCTTCACAAAGTAGAAATAACAGAAAAATAAAGTATCTATAAAACAATGCATTTCTTTACTAAAATAAATCCCAGTGAGTGTCTGAAGTACTTCTCAAGATCCTTCCACCTGCCTAAAATCATAGTAATTTTTCGCCATTAACGTTTACATGTAGTTCCCTTTATGTCCGTTAACATTTACACACAGTTATGTTTATGCAACCTCACAGGAAATGAGTTGAAATTAGTTTTACATTTTAATTTGGTCATAACAAAAATCAACGCAGCTCTGTGTAACCACCTACACTACTATAAATGGAAGTCTTAGAAGAAACTGTAAAATACTTAGAGCTATCTGGGGAGACTCATAATGTCTAAGAGATTATTTCCTTCTTTTAACAGTTTGTGCAATAGGGGTGCTGCCCTATAGGCAATTTATAATTAATTCATTTCTGCAGGAATTCTCATGTTTTCGACGCAGTTAAACTAACCTACATACGCCCTTCCCTCCAGAACAGTGTTTCATTTTCCAGTTTCATTTTGAGCTAAATGATTCCCTTGAGTACTCCTACTGGATAACTGTATTCCTTTGAATTAACAATTATCTATTTGCTAAAATTATCAGAATATATGAGAGGGAGTAACTAATACTGAAAGCATAGCTTCCAGCTGTAATCCTGCTTCCTATGCAGGAAGGCAAAGGTTCAAGTAGAAAATAAAGGAAGAATTAAGATTTACTTTCTACATGTGAAAAAGTAGTAAAGAAAAAAAAAAGCTATGCACTGCAAAAATGGAGGATGTAATACATTCACCACTGAGGCATCCCCATAATCAATTTTACTCGCTCACAGACCAGCTAGTCATCAATTTACGAGCCCAACCTATCCACAGTCTAAGTGCAGCACATTTTTCATATCACTTGTTTTTCTTTGTTTGTTCTGCTTTTTATGTTAATTAATTTCTCAGTTTTGTGCTGTAAGACCATACAAACACTGGACAGCTAATCCAATATGAAAATCCGTCTAAGTAGGAAGCTATATCCAAGCACCATATATGCTACCAGAACACCGAGTGCCTTGAGGAAGAAAAGATGCTGTTCCACCACAGGGTTATGCATTAGGGAGTCAAATACAGTCAAATAAGTGAAACATTTAGGACAAAGTGGAACACCACTCAGTCTTCTCAAGAGCTATGCAGTTCCCGCAGCAATCAGTCATTTCAACATGATGTATAATCTATACTGGCAAGTCCCTTGAACACTTAAAGACAGGAAAACCATGTAGTATCTTTTGAAGTAGAAACCAGTTGTTCAAAGACAGCTGTGTCCTCCAAGAACTATCAGAGGAATAAAAATAATGCCATACTAACATAAATGAAAGACAACATCTATTTAAAAAAAAATAAATCAAACACTGAAAAACAATATGAAAATTCTGAACCAATAGCCCCCTGAAACTCTCAAATGTGGTCAGTAGCTGGGAACCATGCCTATCGGTCTCTGAAGTCTAGCCAAAACCTGCATGAACTAGAACCTTGTCTACATAGCTGCAGACATCTAGCTCAGCACAAGAAATGGATTTCTCATCCACGATATTGATGCTACAGCAGATATGAAAGATAGCAATGAAAGCAGAGGTGCTAACTACCCAACCTCAATAAAAGCAGGAAGATGAGACAGTGCCTCTCATGCACCACATTGTTTTCAGCTTCCCATTGATTGTCCTTTATTAGCTCTCCAGAAGTAGTCTTGGCCCTTTGTTCCCACTGCAGCCCAGCTGCACGGCTGAAAGATGGTCATCTACCTCTTCAGAACCAAAGAAACGACTGCTCTCAATCTCACTGATCCACATAGAAGCTGTTCTTCCTGTGATCACAAAGAGTACAAAACATCTGTATGCTCTCAGATGAAAAACAAAAAGCAGATGTCATCCACATGAGGCAGTAAGAATGACAAGACAGCAAGACAGACAAATGCAGCAAGATGCAAAGTTGTTCAAGAGGACACCACTGTACTCTGACCTTAGAAAAACAAACAAAACCAGCTACAGCCTACAAGACTACATAAGAAGGAAGTAAAAAAGTTTGTTTAAAATCGACAAGTTCAGTATTATAACTAAATAAGAGATTAAAGTAGCACACATGTTCTTTAAAGCAGTATGGTTTTAACTAAGTTAACTTCCCCTTAGGGACTGATGCTTTCCAACCCATGACTTTAGACACCAAAACTCATAGCTAAGATCATACAATTAAAATTAACATATTTCAGTAATGTTTAAGAATCAATGCCTGCTCTCCAACATATAAAAAAATAAGAGTATAGCCCTTCCTCCAAAGAGAAAGGAATCTAAATTATATGGATACGCTTCTGAGCACTTAATAACTGTGCTAGGATTTCTCCAAATCATAGCAAATTAAAAATTGAACAGGTCAACCGATCCATACAGCACTTATAACTTTGTCTACTAATGTGGCTGCCCACAGCACATTTCTAACACTAGGCAATTCAACTCTTTTTACTGGACTAAGGGAGCTCAGAAGTAAAATAAATTTTAAAACATTAACTGTCAGAGCATCATAGAAGGATTTCCTTCTAGAAATCTGAACAAATGAAACACCCATCTTTATTTCCTTTTGTTCCTAATGACATGTCTAGCCCATGGGGCAACATCATTCATAGCTTTAGTCCTCTTATAATAGCTAGGGATCTTCCCCCCCTGAAGTAACTGGCTACATCAGTTTGCTACTTTTTACAGCTGATAATTAAATTCTTCCAGGCTTCGCTTTCACAAGACACTTCCATTAGAGCAATATTGCCTTTAAGTCTTCCTGTAAATTGATTACCACCAATAAAATTACCTTTTAAAGAAATTAAAAGTATCAGTTTGTAGAAGAATAGATAGGAGGAAAAATTAGGTCAATCAAACTAGGTCATCCATTTATACCTCTATTTATCTGGTACCTTTTGGGAAACTTACTTCTCCACTTTACCTTGTTAGCTGTGTAAGAATTGTTTTCATTCTAAAGCTGATGGCAAAAGGCTAGCTAGAACAAGGTCCTCATAGATACAAGAAGCAACTTTCCTATGCAAACCTCGCAGCGACTGAAACATCCTGACATCAGTATTCAAAGGTACTTTAAAACAACAATTCCCAACCCAGAAGAATGGTCCTAAAGTCTGACAGACTTCACCATGCTCTTCTCCTCTTACAACTCTTCCCCTACCTTGCTGTTGCACTCTCAGCTTCCCTAGTAAAGCTACTAGCTTTGTACTTGTACTGTCTCTGCGATATTGGGCCTAAACACAATTTTGTTTCTCAAAGATGTAGAGGGACTTGAGACAGTACTCTTACAATACAGCTGCTCTCCGGGGCTCCAGCTCTGGATCAAAAACTCCACAGTCATACCAGAGTGCTCTCCTTTCATGAACACATTCTGACTGTTCAAATTTGAACAAATAATTCATGAGTTAAGTTTATATTGGCAAGTTTTTTTGCCAGATGAAGCAGGAAAACAAAGAGCTTAATCTCTCTGCAACATTCACATGCTAGTTAACAGAAATAGAAATGCATACCCATGCTTCATTTAGGGCAAATACACACAGCTGAGTTATCCGAGCCCGCACTGGCATAACTGTAGCAATTGTGGAGTACAACAGCCCGAGGAAAACGCCAGGATGCAAATACCAGGACGCAAACACCTCACATCCTAACAGCACAAAGAGCTTCTGTTCTACCCAATTAACTTATGCTTTACTCAATTCCGTATCTGACCTTTAACACTGATGCCTCTCCCTAAATGAAGGCTGTTTCATAAGATCAAGAAAAAAAAGTAATCTAGCTTCTGATTTCAGTTCTATTCAAGGTACTACTATAGTTTCACCTTCTCCCACCACTAACAAGTGCATTACTATTTTCCCTATGCCAAAATGCTGTATGTACTAAGCATATTACAGTACAACTGTAGCAGTACACAACAAAATCCACGAATCTTAAATACGAACAGTGAAGGAAATCAAAGAGAATTTCCATTTATTACAAATCAAAGGCTTTAAGAAGAATTTAAAAGCCTTGGACTTCTGTTGCGCTTACTATTAACAAATGTATACACATTAGATAAGCAGATATTCAGATTAACCTTTCCCTGCTTGCAGAGTTGATAACTTCTAT
The DNA here is from genome assembly GCF_000690535.1 of Cariama cristata. Lineage (NCBI taxonomy): Eukaryota > Metazoa > Chordata > Aves > Cariamiformes > Cariamidae > Cariama > Cariama cristata. The sequence goes on along the minus strand of NW_009594151.1, from coordinate 5,761 downwards.
TTAGTTACAACAACATCAAGGAAAAATACCCTGAACCTATTGCAGTTTTAAGGTAAATTATGTACTCTCCAAGACAAGAAATTCATACTATAGTAGTCAGTCACATATATGCAGAATAGTGTATTGACATACATCCAGATATATACATGTGTACGTATATTCATGTATCTCTGCATATATATAGATCTACAGAACTACAGATTAGAGTCTAGGGTTGACGAACTACAGTCACATGAGACGTATCTATATATAGGTATTTAGGTATATATCTACATATATGTATCTGTCTGTATATATGTATAACTAAGAAAGCAAAAGGCACTGCAGAATTGAGATCAGAATAAAGGCACAGTATGTGTTTGACATGCTATTTAAATTATTTGGAGTGTATGTAGTATGCCATGAGGTGCAAAGCCAAGACTATCGTTTGCTCCTCCTGAACAATTCTATAATATTCATCAAAACCAGTACACAACCCTTCACTCCGTAAGACACACACTGCTGTCTTTAAAGACTAAGCAAACAGAACTTATTACCACGCAAGCTATTTGACACAACCCAGAGCATTGCCTAACTGACTTCTTTTAGTTTCACTTGCCTGAAAGATCTACTGCAATTTTAGGCAGAGTTTGCAAGTTCTTATACCCCAGGGTCACTATAGTAGCTTTGTGGTTGTATTCAACTGCCTCTATGAAAATTCAGAATGGCATCTTTGAAACAACAGGAACAGCACCCATCTCCTCAGAAGGGGACAAAAAAACTGAATATTTAAACAGAATGGTTGTTCACAGACAGTTATGTTTTATATAACATTTAAAGCACAGTATTTCACAACATTTCAGAAGCATCTGAAGTTCAGGGTTACTGAAATTACTATTCAGTCATATTGCTTCAACCAGATGTAGGTTGTGTAAATGAAGCTTTATGAATGGCCTGGATGACTATCACTGCTCACAATGAAGTAATCTGTTGAGGTGTGTCCCCCTAGTCAAATTAAGAGCATCTAGCTAAAATACAGTTAACAGAAATAAAACTTAAAAAAACACATGAAGACTCAAATTAAAGCATATTATGGAATATGAGCAGTAACATCCATTTTTTACCGTGAAATTATCAAAAGGCTCAAGGCATATCTAAAGTGACATTTGACTATGACCTATTAACACATCTCTAAGAGCAGAGTTTCTTATAACAGATCAGTTGTACAACGTACTTACGGGTCATTTTCTTCAAGGCAATTACTCTATCACACTTAAGGGAAGATAAGTGCTCAGAACTCTTAATGTTAATTCAAAAGCCCCCAGTTTACAAGAATTTCATGCAAACCTGTATTTACACCAATTAAACCTCGGTTTTGAAGTGTTAAGAAACAGGTTACCATCTAGTTAATTCTACCAAAGCATTTGTCCTAGTTTAACCTTAACAGATAAAAAACATTTCTCTTGAAAAGACAGCGTGTATTTTATAACTTATATGATAAAGCATAAGTTGAGAGTTCATGCTTCAAACTATGTGCTACAAGCATAAAACTCATTACATAAATAAACAGTAGAGAACACCATTTCCAAAAATGCCTACACAGTTTTTTTTTTTAACTTAAAAAAAATAACACAGAGAGATATAATACTCTTACCTTTCTTCACTAAGTTTCCAGATCATATGCTTGCCTTACAAATTTTAAAAATATCTTCACAGATACTTAAGAGGTGCATTAATGGTATTTGAATTAGAAAGGTTTACACAAATGCACATTAATACACAGACAAGCTTTTAAGAAGGGTGTTTCCCAAGTGCTACGGCTATGGTTGAATATAGTATTTGTGATATCTTTAATGCTATTTCAGAAGGTACAGGAATTGGAACAAAATCAATGTCACGATTGCCACCAGGACATGGACTTTCACTATGTATCTTGGTAGTCTTGATCAGTGATTTCCAATATTCTAGATTGCTAACTCATTTTTAGTAGTCTTAGACATTTTGGGAAAGAGCATCTTTTCTAAAAACAAAAACAAAAAACAAACCCAAAATAGGGAAGGCAAGTTTTACAACATCTGGCATAGCAGTGCTTACAATCAGCTTAGCTTTTATCATTAGAAGTCAAGCACATTCCACCTCCCCTTTTTTTAAACAGGATTTTCACAAAACAATGAAGTAGAAGTACTTAAAAATAAAAAATTCAAAAATAAAACCATCAAGAAGTTAAAAGCATAGAAACTACCTTTTTACCTGTTTCAAATCAATGACTCATTCAAACCCCCTTTCAAACTTTAGAAAACAGGACACTGAGTTCTTTACTACCTCCAAATCTAAGAGTTTCAGCTTAGATGGATAGAACAGAACACAGATACACAATATTCAGTTGCTTGAGTTAATTACCAGTGTCCTCTTGAACGAAAGGTATAAAAAGCTCTGAGACCAGATGTAGGTACCTAGTAACTCCTTGCACAGTTGTTAAAAATCAGTATTATTTAGGCTGATGACCCAAGACAGGATCATTCTGACAACACTGCCTCCAGACAACAGCTGAGGGTCCCCCACACAGTACCCCTTGCAAAAACCACAAACACTTTCAGCCATTCTCTGTGTTCCGTGACAACAGATTAGCCAGAGATGCAACGCAAAAGATTAAAGCAAGACTGTCATATATCACAAAACATTTGAAACATAATACTTGATTTTTTAAGGTAAAGCTCTACACTATTCATATTTCAGTTCTCCTACAATTGTAATCTACGTCAGACAAACAATAGAAATGAGAGTATCAGAATGCTTTTGTCAAGACTATCGCATAAGAACACAAAAACGTGTTAGTTGTAAATAAATTAAGTGAAAAAAAATGAGCAAAAAATATTTATTGAGGTCTTCCTAAAATCTAGAAAAACTGTTTTCTTTGCCTCTACACAGAGCTTTGACTTCCAACCCTTGTTTGATGTAAGACATATGTTCATTATAGAAAATCAGAATCTAGAGCATGCTGGTTGTATTCATACAACATGAAACACCAAGAGGAAGCAATCTATACTTATTCCCTTTTGCCCAAATAGCAATGTCAGCAGAAAACAATGAAAAAGTAAGTTCTTGGATGTATTATAACCATACTAGTAAAATCCCAACCCACATTACTTTAGGAAAAAACCCACTTGCCCCTATATCCACAGATACATGCTTATTGGCAAAACACAGAAACAAGTCTATGTTTTCAAACCATCCATTTCATTTAAACCTAACTGTGCACACCCATAGTACTGAAGTGATCTCCTAATAAGTCCTGCTTACTTTCTAGTGTAAACTAATTAAAATTAAATACATTTGATTTACAGTAACAAACTTGCTATTGGTGCCTAGATTATACAATTTATCTTGTAAGCGGAGCAGTGGGGAAATAATCACCTTTCCACCTTCCAAGTGGAACATGTTTTCATGTATGTCAGTGGTATTATTAAACTGCAGTCTTAGTCATCTACACTGTGGACTTTCAATAACATTCTGCCAGACTAATCAGCCTACCTGCACATAACCCTAGCTTCCCTACCCTCTCTTCCAGCACTCCCTAGCACCTCTCTATCAAGTACTTTTAGTTCACACACTCAGGCCCAAATATAATTCCATAAGCCTATTACTCAACATATTCAAAGGCAATAAAAATATGAAAATAACTGTTTTCAATGGCTTTCACCGAGTATTTCATCCTCTTTTAGATTCCATTTTGATTGGAAATGAAACTATGAGTAACAGCAATTCCTATTCCACAAATTTCCCACTGCTTAGCAGCAAAAGTACATCCTGCACTTAAATGAGAAAAATACAACTTCCTCCTTCCCCCCTCCCAAAACACTCTACTAAGTCTTAAAGAAAACAGAATACTGAAGCTTTTTACCACCTTCACCTCTTTTTTCTTGTTTTTTCAATAATTTTACAGAGCATCTAAGCATGGTTCTGTTAAAAAAAAAAAGAAAAAAACACAACACCAAAACACATACTAAAAAACCAAAATACCCCAACATGTTCATAGTGAAAAAAAAATAATCAGTAACTACGATTCTTGTTGCCATACTAATCTATATCTGCTTTACTACACAGAGGTGAATATTGAGACTAATGGGAATATTAAGGCCAAAGATCAGCATCCTAGTCTCCTGATTTTCCTATACTTTATTACACAAAAATCAAATAAGAAAGTTTGAAATGGAAAGTATTAAGAAGACAAAAGAAATTCTGAACGCAAGTGTTTCCAAAGCATTTAACGCTGTTTCAGGTAATACATCTTTCTCACGAAATGCCTTGCCAGTTAGTTCCTACAATCCTATTTTCCTATTTTTTAGCAGCATTCTCTTTCCTTGCTGCTCTATGAAAGCAACAGGAAAGCTTACTGACTATACAGTTGAAAGATACAGAAACAACATGCTGTCAAATAGAGAAATTGAAACAAAAGCTATTTTTTCGTACAGAGGTGCCACTACTAAGAAGAGAGGATTACAAAAGTTTTGTATACCATTTGACTATAACAAAGCTAAAACGTTAGGCTATTTATCAGATATGAAATGGCAGAAGTGTGTTAGGAGATCTAGTATTTAACATAAAGGTGATTAAAAAAACAGCGTTTTCCACTAGTCTAGGCCACTCTTTCTGTAAAGTGCATGTAGTTTATGGGAACAAGACAGACTCATCAGTACAAGAAAAGATGTTATTTTGTGTTTATAGCAACTATGTTACTAAAACTATCACTTAATGAAACAGTTCTGTCAAAGTATTTAACATTTAAATCCTTGTGTGAAGATGCTCTATTCAGCGAAACAGATTTAGAAGTGATCCTATCGCTCCAACGCTGTTCTTCATCTTACATATTTCTCTCTTCCTTTCCCACACGCTCAGATGTTTCGGCAGCATACTTCAGTATTTGCAAAATCCTGCCCAAAGAGCGTGGCCGATTTCCCACGGGCTCCCACCCCACCCTGGATGAACTCGTTACTTCCCAAAGTCCACTCCACTTCCTCTTCCACCCCTGGACCTGCCAGCACTCCCAACACCCCTCCGCCTTGCGCAACATCCGCGGCCTCCTCCCCACATTTCAGACAATCCCCGATGCGACATTTACATTGAGATTTTTTTTGTTCCCAGACCACTAGCAAAGACTGACAGCTTAAAGGGATAACGATGTGGTTTTAATCCCAAATAGCACTGGATAACAGAACAAGCTACAACGATACACATACAAGGAGGTCACTAACCCGCTCATCTTCAGCTCTTCTGTGGGTCAAAGTATATTCTGATATTAAGTATTTAAACAATATTGAAAAGTGCCAGCGACATCTGCCCAATCAAAATTATTGTTCACCGCTGAGACCATCCATTCAAAAGATAAATCTCCTCAAACATTTTAACAGCCCGATTAAACAGCTAAAATAAACCAGGAAAAGAGCTAATTCTCCAATAAATTCTTCCCCTGAGCACACACGTTAACCAAAGGCTGACGGTGAACTGATCTGGAAGGAAGAAAGGACGAGGGATACAGGCAGGGCTGCGATGGGGGATGGGGAGCGAAGGGAGATGTTAGGGAAGGGAAGATGAATATTCCTCCAAGGACTATTCAATCCATTTAACACGTCTCCTCGGAAAGAAGAGAAATCTCAAGCAGGCGGCTACAGAGGCAGATAAAGAGCAAAAGGAGGGAAGGAGTGCCCGATTATCCCCAGGTGACATTATACACGGCAACCCCACGAGAAAAGGGGCTGTAAGGGAGAGGAAGCGCTAACAGCCC
>NW_009594150.1:0-17154 GCF_000690535.1 Cariama cristata | reverse complement strand
ATCATTCAACTGGCTTACTACCCAAAGCAGAGGTATTTTTAAAAATGTTTCCAAAAAGCTTTCACTAAAATCAAACAGTCTTCATTTACTGCACTTCCCCTATCTCCCAAAGAGTGAAAGACTCATGACACTCAGAAAGTGAGTATATTAATTAACTCCATTTTGTAAATACAGATCCCCACGCATTCACAATATTACTGCAATGATGCCATTTGCTTAACACAGGTCACTGAACATCCATCACATGGCAATGATGAAATTCAAGCCCTTCTGATCTGGGCTGGATGCAAACTCTGCCTCCCATTAGTGTGCGGTGCTGGGGACTGTGGACGGAGCCAAGTCGGGATCTCCCAGATCATATTCTGCAGTCTAACAGCAGGAGCTGGGAAAGGAGCTGGTTAAGGAAAGCAAAACCTTTAAACATGCCCTCTGAATATGACTAAGAACTTTTCAATGAATTCTCCTTCTCGGTGAGCTAGGATGTCCGCAGAAATGGCACCACAAGTCGCAATCCCCGGTGCTCTTGCACATCCCAACAGCAGAGCATCTCCACTGGAAGTGGTGATTTTGGTAACTAATCACAAAGCAGTCAATGCATGCGACTTATCTACATATTCTTTTTTTTTGGTGGATTAAAGGATGTCCGCAGAAATGGCACCACAAGTCGCAATCCCCGGTGCTCTTGCACATCCCAACAGCAGAGCATCTCCACTGGAAGTGGTGATTTTGGTAACTAATCACAAAGCAGAGTGAATGCATGCGACTTATCTACACATTCATTTTTTTTGGTGGATTAAAGGTTTCAAAGCGGTGTTTACCAAGGAAGAAAAGATAACCAGGTGCCAGGCCCTAGGTGCACAGAACAGAGATCTAATGCGACCCATCTGCAATACTGCGCTCCACAATACGAAGAAGGGGCAGTTTGCAAGGTGCTCAGTACCCTGGTGCTGATCCAGGAAATCAGTTAATTATCTGCTTAAATCCAAGCACACGAGCAGCCTAATTACATGCAACAGGACACCCTCCAGCTTAAGTGTTTTGCTGGATGGGCTCCCTGATATAAAGCATAAAGCCAGGGGCTCTGTGCAGAATACGGAGGGATTTTGATTAAATTCTTCTGACGGGGAAGGAGGGAGGGAGAAATGCAGCCTTTATTTAATGCCCTCCTCACTTTACAATTTATATTCCCAAAAGCTGCGAGCTATGGTCTTAAGTAAGGAAGGAGGAGATTTGCATTGCCCAGAGTGTCCCTTCCCCTCTGCCCACCATGCCACGGTGACACGGAATCTAAAGAGGAAATCAACCTTGTCTCATCTTTTCAGCCAAAAAGAAAAAACCTGAAGGATTGTGCTTCCTCAAAGGAGGGACAAGATTGTGTGACCAAGGCTTTCCAATTGATTTTTGGATGTCCAAAGACCCGTGCATGCCTGCAAAGAGCTGGTCCTTGAGCCGCTGTCTCCCAGGAGTAAGCCCCGCAGCCCACGAGAGCATCCAGCTGAGCAGAACCACCTCCAGATCCACTGTGAACCTCACCTGGAGTTATGCAAAGCACACAGGAAAGACGATGCATGCGGAAAGATGGGGTTTCTGCACAATTTGGAGGTGCTGAATTTGCCCAGCAGGCAGGATGGCAAAGGGGAATTCTCTCAATCTACCAGCAATGGCCCCAGCTCTCTCCCCCCAGCCCTTTCCATATGAACCAACACCTCAAAATCTTTGCAGACAGACGTGACCTCCCAGCTACATACTCGTAATGACCAAAGCAACCATTTATCTTCCCCTCAGCCTGCAGAGCAGCAAAGATTTTAGCTAAGGGAGTGACCCGGTAACCACCAGCCGACAGCACGGCTGCAAACACAGCGCAAACGCAGCAGGCACAGCCCCAACAAATGGGCTTGGCTGAGAGCCTCAACAAACCCCATGTCAACACCCCCCCCCCAGATTTCCCAAAGATCAAGCTATGGAGACTAGTACTCGAAAACATCCCAAAGCAGTAGAGGACAAGGCATCCATCCCAAAGGCCGGCGAAGGCGACGGGTGCCTTATGGCACGGTGCTGACGGCTCCTTCTGCAGCGGTGGGGCAGGGACATGCCACGTCCAGTCCTCTCCGCCAGCACGGGCTCTTGGCTACGCTGGAAACTACCGTGTTTCTGCTTCCACAAGATGGCAACTTCCTCCTGCATGTTTCCATCAGTACTTTCATACGGTTTTTTTTACGAGCAGTCGGTTTAGAGGAGGTTTACGCCGCTGCCTGCTTTGCACACACTGTCGCTGCGAGCGGTCAGCACTACATTGGCAACCAAGCTTGGCACATAAATACTACCACATTTCACCAAATTTTGCTGCTCTGAATTCATCTGTCTCCCAGTTCTCATTCATCCCAAACCACTTCCCGCATCATTTCACCTCCACTAGCCCGTCCCTTCCTAAGTGCCGGAGCAGCGTGAGCCCCCGCCATGCCGCAGCACGGGGGGTTCCTGCCTCGCTGCCCCACAAGCCAGGACCAGCAGCCTGGTAGCAGAGCAGGCTCTCGGGGACAGTCAGAGAACGTGGGGATCTGCATTCAGGTCCTCATTGAGCCACCGGCCTCACACGCAGCCCTAGGCAGCTATTTAACCTTTCCTAGGCCCCAGTTCCCATCTATAAATGGAGCTAATGCAGCTACATCTCGCACATCCACCGCTAATTCATTAACCGCTTACAACTTCGTGTCACCGCCATCCCTTCGCAGGCAGATCAGATCCTACCCCCAACAGATTTATACAAAGGTCAACAAGTGAACAGCAAACCCACATCAGGGGCTGCTTAATTCTTCCTTTTTTTTTTTTTTTGCTCTGTGCAGACTTGTAACACATTCACATCACTGTCCCTGTTTTGAAATCTGGAGTTGAGTAGAGAAGAACAAAAAATGCCTTCTACCTTCAGAAAATAAAAATGCAACACTTGCATGGAGTAGTAACATTTTTCACCTCCAAATCCATTTTCGAGCCTTTCTACATACGCACACATGCAGAGGGCTGCTCAGAAAGGGACCTCTGTACTCTTAGCAATCCTTTGCCTACAAACAGGTCAGAAATATTTCCCAGGAGCAAAGACAGTACAGAATGAGAGATGTTGATTAGACCAAGAAACTAAAAAAAGCCACAACCTTTCACAAGTGGCCAAGGCCATTAGCCATCACTCAGAGGCAAGACTAAGCTTTAGGATTATCCCACTTAAAGCTTCAGAAGAAAATTCAATTAAATTACAGTCTACCTTGACTGCCACCTTTGTTGGGACAAAATGGGCATGCCAAGGAAGGCCCGTCTGGACCAACTGATTGAAGCAAGGTGGTATGAGTCGAGGGAAGGAGAAGAGTGGGAAGTAAAAAGGCTGTGTGTCAAGGGATCGGAGAAAGGAGATGTACGACCTAGAGCAGATACAGGAGCAGCTGGAACACCCTTGTTGCAGGAGACCATTTAAAGAAAGGAATTATGAGATAAACAAGGAGAGCCCACAACGACAAACCCCAGAAAGTCATTCCTTTCAAAACCACGTGTGAGACAGGCTTAGCAGCCAGTGGTCCCCAGCAAGGTGAGTAGTACAACCTGACCTGGCGATTTGCAGGGAGATGACAGCTTGATCTGAGTGGTGCGGGTAGGCAGAATGCTGGAGAGTTGGTGGCTACAGCTGCCCCTGAAAGGGCACTTGCTTGAGGAGCTGGCCACTGATACCAAAGCTGGGTGATGCCTCAGTGTGCTGCTGGTATGTGGCTGATAGAAATGGGGGAGCAGGCACAAACCCAAACGAGTGACCCACCTGTAAACTTCTCACTGAGATTCATTGCCTTGGAGGTCTCCCACCACCCAGCCTTGCTCTCTCCTGGGAGCTCTGCACCATCCACTTCTAACCCAGGACCTGTTTCTCTCCAGGACAGCTCATTTTGGGAGTACTCCTCTGCCTCCTCCTCACAGCCTGGCAGCGCAGGCTCAGCGTACAGCATGGACCTCTCAGACCTCCTGTCCTTCGCTCCCCTCCATCTACTCTCCTGGCTTGGCTGGTTTCTCTCTGTGGTTGATGCAAAAGCAACGCAGGGTGGAGGAGCAGCATACACCAGCGAGCCAGGCTGGTCGCTCTTGGTTGCCCAGCGTCCTTGCTACACACCCCGTAATTGCTTGGACAAAAGAGAGCCGGTGTGTGATCCACAGGGTCAAGTCCATCATGGCATAAGGTACCCGACTCCCACCTGGAAACCTGTGCATCCATGGGGAGATTGGCTCTAAATATTTTGATGTCAGGCAGATGAAAATACTGAAGCCTAAATTGCAGATGTGAAAAGCATGTTGGCATCTGACAGAGGGCTCCTTGCTTGTTATGCAAATACATGAAATACTCTACAGCACTTAAAAAACCCCCAAAACACAACCAAAAAACCAACAGGCTACTCAAGCATTCAAGAGAAAATTCTTACCAGTCATTAATTGCTGCCTGCTAAACGGACAGGCAGTCTTTATTAACCAACAACCGCAGCAGAAAACTCAAGTGACAACGGAGCTCGAGAGCTAAAATAAATCTTAGAGATTCTCTCCAGCCAACACAGTAGAAACACAAGGGTTTTCCAGCAATGTGTGATGCCTGTTTAATAGCAGGGTGAAGGACGATAAGAAAAGAAATTGGCTGGGCAAGCTTTAACTACACTGAACAGATCACCTTAGGTTAGCAAAGCTGTAGTCAATACCCAAACCTTCAGATTTAGACTTTCAATCAAGTGCCTAATTAACGGAGCCTAGGAAAGCAGGGTTCTGAAATTTAATGAGACACTCAACGCAGACCTAAGTGCTTCAGATATCTAAGCTTTCAAAAATGATGAGAGAGTGATAAAAAAAAAAGCGAGGACTATGCAAATATAACCCCTCTTTGGGTCCACTGTAAGGTTTGCTGAAAAGAAATGAAGATGCACCATCACTGGAATGGCTCTAAGATAGTGATGGGAATATTTATTAAGGGGCTTGATCCTCAATGGCTGCAGAGTCCCACAGCTTCTTTGATTTCAAGAGGATACCCCAAATTTCCATCTGCTATAATGACTGCACTACCAGACTGCTGCCTCCTGCACTCCACTTTCCCTGGGTACCTTCACTGGCAGGAAAAGGCTCCTCTTTTTGTACAACACACCAGGTTGGAGGAGCTGGGAAGCAACCAACAGCCATTGTGGCAACTTCGAGAAAGATTCAAAAAGTTTGGGTCTCTTTGAATCTCTCCTTTTCTTCCCTGTATATTCTGATGGGAGGATCAGAAAGCAAAATGCCCAAGTAGAGCTGGAGGTGCCCTTGGTGCCCAGTGATGGTGGCCTTGGGTGCACGTCTCCGCACAGGGAGTTTGGTGGTTCCAGCGTGGTAGATACTCCGTGAGGGTTTGGGTAAACACCTCCTCACCGGCATTGCCTGTCTGAACCCACCCTTGCAGCATGTCCCCTGAGCAACCAAGGGAAAGAAGTAACATCACGAAAGCACCGGGGAGCAAGGCTAGGAGAAATGAACTTCAGGTCAATATAAACGCCTGTGTGCACTTGCATTTAGCCTGATCCTCAGCTGGCCTTTCCAAGAGGGGTTAAAGAGACATGGCTAGGGAATTCAGCGGAGCATCAGTTCAGAAAGGAGATGTTGTATCTGTCCTGGCTTTGCTAGGTGAAAAAAGGTCTCGTATCAACTGGTGAGTAACTCATGCTGATTCAATTTAAGATCTCAGCTCAAGATAATATTGCCAAAATTGAGCCAGGTGTTGACCTACAGTCTTCTCCAGGGGCTTATTTACAAAGGCAATAATAAATGGGCTGATGTTATTTTAAACTGAAATTCATTCTGCATCTTCAGTGGGAGGAACACCGACTGCGATTTTACAGTTGGCTATAGCGGAGCAGAGTCAGTGCTGAGCTGTTAACCCAGACTCAGACTGCTCGCTGCAAAGAACTGCTCCGTCCAGTGTCTCACGTTCCTCATCTGAAAGGGTCGATGGGTGTGATTGTGCGATAACTAACCACACTGATGGGTCAGCGCAGGTCGGTGGGGCCAGAGACTGATCTCAGCAAGAGAGATAGCAACATGCACCTCAATGGCACTTGCTGTGGCTCTACAGATGGACAGGAGAAATTCTCTTTGCTTGCTGGCAGACTGGAGAGTAGCAGGGTGTTGAGTGACCACCTGGCAAAGCCACAGCCAGATGTCTTCCAATATCCTTCATTTACAGTTGGACTTGGATGATCTTTGAGGTCTCTTCCAACCATAATGATTCTATGATTCTATGATTTCTGCTCCATGAGACGGTGGCCAGCAAGAGGACAGGTTTGGTGCTTGCAGTCTGTACGGCAGAAGGGCACCTGTCAGTGCAAAGACCATGGTGAGAGGCTGCAACCTGGAGGTGAGCTTCTAGCAAGGTTGGTTTGAAGATGTGGACTCTGCTCAGACCTGTGTTGCATCCTCCTGCCAGCCCTTGGGATCCTGAACCCCAGGTATTCGGGGGCTTCCTGCTCAATGAGCACCACGGGGGGTCTTGGAGGCCGGGGGGTTTTGCGGCGGAGAGTGAGATCCAGGCCATGGGACGGGCAAGTCTCCATGCTCGGGGCTTGAACCTTGGCAGGACTTTTGCATTTCTGATTTGACAACTTAAACACCCAATTCAACATCCAAATTTTATGGATTAAAAAAAAAGGGAGAAAGTGCATGAAGAGCCATGAAGATGATTCAAGAGTTCAAGAAAATCCTTGACAAAGAGAAAATTAAAGATTTTGTTCTGTTTAGCTTATCAGAAAGGAGATGGCAAGGTGATGTGATTACTCTGTGTAAGAACTTTCATCTGCAGATAATACCGGGTACGAAAGGGCTCTTTAATCAAAATGGTAAAGACAGAACAGGAATAAATGGCTGCAAGCCGAAGCCTGACCAATTCAAATGAGATAAAGGGCACAAATTTTAACAGGGAGATGATTAACCACTGGCACAAGTGACAAGGCAGGCAGGGGAGTCTTTGACTGTTGACATCTTAACTGTATTTCTTTTTGAAAGAGATACTTGAATCACGCATGGGTTCGCAGGCTCCATCCTGGCCACAGCTGGGTTAGATTGTGAGTGAATGCCAGGAGGCAGAAGCAATGGTGGAGTGACGGTGACGGGATGATGCCAACACCCCAGAGATTCCTCCAGGCTTCTTCTTAAGGAAACCCATCCCCAGGGATACCTTCCCATCGCTCAAAGCCAGCAGGTTAACATTGCATGCGTGGGAGACGCCAGCCTGCCGTGGGGTGCTAGTGGGGGACCCCAGATTTGGGAACCCCAGTCCTGACACAGCCCAGCCCCTCTGCCACAGGGCTCTACCGCTCATTTCGCAGACAAAGATGTAAGCACTTGACTGCCTGTGTAAAACTGTAGCACCAGGTGAAATGTTTTATTTGCTTCCTTAAATCACAGCCCTGCTTTTTTTACACTGCTCTAAACATAAATGTCTAGCCCGTGGCTCCATTATTTCCAGCATTTCACACCCAGAGAATATATTCCGGCAATTTCTCCTGGTTCTGGTTTTTAAGTACAGTGAACAATTACACTCAACTGCATTCATAAGCCAACGTTAATGAGGCTCGTCGACACACTTTACTGATAGCAGCTGCTGCGCATCATATTATTGATCTGTGTGCTACAGAGATATTGCAAACCCTCTCACTAAAATCCAAGTTTCCTCCTTTGATGCAATCACTACAGAGGGAGATGTGTGCGAGCCCTTCCCCGCTGCTCCTCCTTTCACCGCCACCACCAAACGCGCTCCCGGGTCCTTCCCAGCCGGAGGTCGGAGCAGGCACAGCCTTCCCACGGAGGCCAGCGCATGGTCACCACCGGCTCGCTGCATCTACTGTCCAGCACCCCACCCCTGGCTAAGCTGCTGCAAACAGGTGCCAGCCTCTGCCCCAGCAATGTACTGGGAAAACCATGGACCGATACAGGTGAGTGGCTCAGCACACTCGGGGAGCCCCAGCTGAAATCAGTGGGGTATCTGCTTCTGAGGGTCATCTCCTCTGCAGACCATTTCCAGGGGCAATGCAGATCCAGTGGGGTTATTTCTCCAGGGGCTGAAGAAGCAAGGAAGATATATTTTCTCCGACCCCCAAGGATAAACATCACCCACGGAGGCACTGCGCGTGGCTCTGGGGTGGGACCGAGGAGCCCAGCCCTCACCTGGTGTGGGCACAGGCTGCTCTGCTCAGCCCAGGACTCAATTCATGCACCCGTATCTCTGCGACTGTATTAACACAGTCACTGCTACTCACTGCTCTCACAATATTTACCCGCAGGCTGCTAAGTGCTTCTCGACAGAGCAAATATTTGTGCATTACACCCCGACTGTCCCACTAACCGCGAACAGCATCACCTGGAGATGGATCAATAGGTAGCTGCACATCTGAGGCGGCTCCTCAACAGCTAGAGCTCCAGCGAAGGTCAACAGGTCTTCTTCCACAGGGGTGACAAGGGGGGACATGCCTGGGGACACATCAGGGTACCCTCCTGGGGGGATCCTGAGGCTGCTCCTTGCTGCCCCAGGGCTGGTCTTGAATGAAAGGATGCTGCTGGGATCGCCCCAAATCCAGCCCTGAGCAGAGAGGTCACAACTAACACCTAATAACTCCCTTCTGGAAAAGCCCAGCTCAAAGTGGAAGGCTTAAAAAAGTCTTTCTGTAGGCACAATCCATGAAACCTCCTGGGCAAGGCTCCTTTTGGCTCTTTGAGCCAGGAGCCGGCAGGATTTGGAGAAGCCTCCACTGAAGCCAGTTGTTCCCACCTCTGCAAAATGCCGGAGGTCACTGCTGGCAGTAACCGGATCCATCGCCTTTCCCCACAGCCGGGAACGCTCCTGCCCACTCCTGCTGATCCTCGTCCCAGGGGAGTGGGAGAGAGATGCCGAATTCAGGCATGACGGGCTGGCCCGCATCAGGCTCCTGCCTACGTTGCAGGGGCATGAAAGCTCGTGCTTGGACCCCGAGAGGACTCCAGCCCAGCCACCCCAGAGACAAAGCAATTACTGCTAATTAGGAGGTGGATAAACAGGAACCGGTTGAGGAGAAAGGCCGTAGGGGCATGGGCTGGCACTAAGGATGGAGGGGACAGGGTGAAAACTGTCTTGTTAGGGAAATAAGGCAAATGTTTTCAGCATCTTAGAGAGGGCATTTAATAAACTGTGATCTGCGAAAGTGCCGTGCCCCTGTTTGTGTTTCACCTAAGGAAAGGCTGGGTATGGCGATGGTGTTCAAGGACCCAAGTTTATTCCCCGCGTGCCAATTTGTCACTCTTATCTACGGCAGCCCACGCTGTTCTGGCAGGGCTTGAAAGCAAATTTTGCCCTTGAAGAATAAGTGTGTGCTGGGAAAAGAGATCCTTCCAAATGAGATGCACAAGTGGTCGCTGGAATGCAAGCGGCAGTCTCCGGGGAGCGAGACACACCAGCCCGGGCCAGGACCAACGGCCGCCGCACGGAGCGTGGCCCTGCAAAGGACTCCTCTCAAATCTATTAGAAAATTACCCCTTGCTTGACAGTGCCAGAGAGCCGCTGGTCAGGAAGTGGAAAGGGTTTTCCATGAAGTACGTGAAATTAAATCACAAAGCTTGTAGAAAAAATACTTCCACTATGTCCTTTTTCTTAGATTAAAACCCCAAGTTAAAATTTACTGTCTCTCAGTAAATGTTACAGATCTCATTCTTCTTATTAAAAACATGCCAGCTTCGAAATAAAATACTTTCTATGACAATTTGCACCAAAAAAGTCATTTTTAACCTAAAAAACTTGAATTAAAACTCACCCTTTTTTTTTTGTTCTGGAGGAAAAAAAAAACCGACGACGACGTTACCACTACGGAAAGCTGTGAAATCTATGAAAGGTGGACTTTCCATCAAATCCTACAATCATTGCATTATTGATGTATCACACTCTGCAGGACTTCCCTGCAAAGAGACTGAAAAACACTGATTATCTGTAGCGTTGGTCAGCAAACTGCAAAGCGATAGACTGTTTGCTGTGCTGCTCCCATGATAAATAAATAATACTGCCGCTTTGCCCTTTATAGCATTGATTAGATCTGGTTAAAACAAATAGGAAAAAAAAAAATCACAGGAGGAACTTACAGTTGCTCGTCAACTAAATCTCAGCCTGGGGCAGGAGATATTACTATTAATTATATTGTTTCAAAGGCAGTTGCAGTGGGATGGTGAAGATTTAACACTCTCCAGCTGCAGCTCAATACAACACATACTGAAGTCGATGGCAAAGCTCTCTGACTTTAGGGGTGCAGGATCAGAGGTTAAATGTTTCTGGAGACCCCTGCGTTGGGTGCAGCGGTACACCGGCGATGCTCGGCCCCAGCACCCAGACAGATGCAGAGATGGCCTGAGGGCTCATGAAAATGGAGCCCAAAGAGGCAAACTACTCTGCAAAAGGATTGCAGGAGAGCGGCGTCCTGGTGTACACCGCGTCAGCAACCCCTCCTTCCATCACACCTGCCACCTCTCTGAAGAGTGCCGGGTGGCCTCTCCCAACGTTGGCCATGGCACAGTACCCTATGGAGGGCCGTAGCTTTGACCTTTCCTATCTTGCGCCAACACCACCATTCATTTTTCAGTTACAAGCCCTTAAAACTGCAGCAAACTCAGACTCACACAAGGGGACACCAGTCCACAGAGCTGCAGAGGTTTAGGCAGGGTGGATTCGTCTCGCTCACGGTGCAAGACCTACAGCAACCGACATGAACTGAAGATGAGGGCCTTCTACCTCAGCACCACCTTAATTTTCATCAGGACAGGAGATGGCTTGGTGACAAGGTGGAGATGGCAGACACCTGACCTCCTGTTGCCTTTAGCGGACCATAGGTATCATTTAAGGAGAGAACATCCGCACTGCAGTGAGATGCAGCGCAGGCAGGAGATGCAGGCAGGACCCTGCTGTACCCACGTGGCACGCAGGGACACTCTGTATGGAGGTAGAAGGAGGCAACGTGCTGTAGAGGAGAAAGCAGTCATGAAATCCAAGTTTTCCTCGGCTCTCCCTGCTCCTCACATCCCCTCATTTCACTGCCATGCTCTTACATCCATCCCCTCAGCACCTCCCTCCTCCTCCTCACCGATGGAAAATGATGACACCGGACAGCCCCGATTTCCTTCTCTGCAAAGAAATCCTGTGCCAAATATTGCGATTCATCAAATGAGTAAGAGCAGAGCCCTTTCTTAGTCTAAATGTTGATCTTTAATCTCCAGAGGCTTCTGCCACCTGGAGTATAAGCTTCACT
This sequence comes from Cariama cristata, assembly GCF_000690535.1. Taxonomy (NCBI): domain Eukaryota; kingdom Metazoa; phylum Chordata; class Aves; order Cariamiformes; family Cariamidae; genus Cariama; species Cariama cristata. The sequence goes on along the minus strand of NW_009594150.1, from coordinate 5,857 downwards.
TCTAATTAATGGTGTTAACGAATCTTTCTGCACTAGCAAGCTTTCAGTGCTGTTTTTCCAACGGCTTTGTCAGGAAGACACCAGCATCACGTTATCCTCCTGGGGGAAGCTATTTTGGAAAGCAGAGACCCCCGCTCTGTGTTGAGACACATGCCTGTTTATTCCATGGCGTTGGGGCCCTTGGGCCAGGGCAGTTCTGCTCCGAAGCCCCCATCTTCCTCCAGTGCCTTCAGCGGGTGTCACGGCTTCCTTCCGTACACTGGCTTCCACTTTCCCCCGTGGGTGCAGGAAACACGAGTTGCCTTAGGCAGAGACAGTTTAGATTTCCCTTTTCTTTGGAAATCCATGCAAAATGGACGGAATCACTGCTTTCGTCTACCGATGTCTACAGACCAGATCCTGGTTAAGCAGGTCAGCCTTTGACGTTTATTTTTTAGGAGAGATGAATCCCAAATTACTGTTTGCAGCCAGAATCTTCTTCTGACCTGTGGCTCACCCCACCTTTCAGAAGGTAACGCAAAGTAAGGTCAGGCCACCTTCGCTAGGAGATACTCTGCTTTTTCTTTTTGAGGTCTGAAACCCCAAACGCTCCCTCTTCCCCTCTGTCCATCCCACCACCAGCCCACCCGAGTCAGCGCATCTCTCACTCTGCCAAGAGCAATCCCGCAGAAGGAACTACTTGTTAGTTTGAAGTTTTATAGAATATAGATCTGTTTCCTTCCCAGCTCTGAACTTTGCTGACTCAAAGGAAAGTGATCTTTAACGATTCCCTAGATAGCTGTATTTTTCTTACCTAAGTGCACACAAATTGCAACCTACAACCAATTAAACAGACGGTTTCTCATTTTTTCACAACAAACATAATTTGTAATTCCAAAATGTCAATAAAGAGTCCTTCAATTTTATATTCCGTAGCATTTGCAACTTACCTCGATAATTTTGGAATCAATAATTAAAAAAGAAGGCAATTAGGGTATTAATTGAGAATCACCAAGTTACTTCATGTAACATATTGCGTATTTATCCACTTGCGTGCTTTGCCCTAACTGCTCATACCACACTGAATGCTGTTCCGTCATTGCAGCCGGAGTTTTTAGAGCAAAGCATCTCTCTCTCCCTCCGTCCCCAGCCCTTCATCCCAGCCGTGCTCCCGGCTTTAAGCACTGAGACAAGTGATGGATCTGGTACAGGGTGAGGGAATGATGAATCATGGAGGGATAAGCAGGATTTACCTTGAACTAAGCTGTGTTTGCTGATTGGAACAAGGTGAGGAAAAAGCCTGTTCACGATGGAGAATTTTAGCGGAAAAAAGAAGAAAAGAATTCTCAAAAAATGTTCTTGTTCACAATAACTGCAAGAGTTTCACTTTACAAATTATACGTTTTGTTTCCTGCCTACTGTTCCGGGTTATTTTTAGAACTGAAAAATAGAAGTGGCCCAACAGAAAGCAGATTCTTGCTATTAAAAACACGGTAGTCTAGATACCAGCCCAAATCCCACTTCAGACATCCATGCATCCCTTCCACTGTCTCCCCTGGAACAGGGTCTGGATACGGGACCCCCGAGCCAGGCAGGGTCCCCAAACTCTGGGGAGGCTCAGGACCCCAAACTGGCTACGGCCGCATTTGCCCACAGTCTTGGCTCGCACCAGGAAAGGGAGAAGATAGGATGGAAGAAGAGTGTGGAAGAGGGTAGAGGAAAAAGAAGCAAGCACCTTCATCAGGTGGGGCTGTTCGTTACCGAGTGTCCCCAGTTCTGCAGACACAACCCAACAGGGACAGCTGCGAATGGCCACCTCGGCCATGTCCCCTCCTCGTGCCTTGGCGGCTGTCTCGCAGCCTGACATTTTCAGAAATGGGATGTCATTCTTTTTTTTTTTTTTCCCCCCACACTAATATCCAAATTCACAGGAGGTATTATTGATGTGACAGATTCTTTGCAAATTCAAACCTGAAGCCCGAAAAGCAGCGTGCATACACATGCCCAGACATAAAGGCAATGCACTCTGCTTTCCAAAGCTCTCTGTTGGAGGGGTATTTCTGATATCACGAGGGACATTTTTGATATCAGAGTGCTAATACAGTACAGCTTGAGAAGGATTGGCAGCATACCACCTGCAGTATTAAGACTTCCATCAACTGTCCCGTCACACAAAGAGCAGCGTCTTTACAAAAACCTAATACCTTGCAATTTTGCAAGTTTGATATTAATACCAAGGCTTAAGAAGAAAATACAAGTCAGCTGAATCCAGGTGGATATTATTCCAGTTTGGCGATGCTGCTGCCCCAGAATTAGCTTCACGGCACCAACAAGGCAGCTCTGGCACTGCAGTAGTGGCCACAGATGCTACAAAAGATGAAAGCAAAGAAGTCCAAAACACGTCCTAGGGACTGCCACATTATTGTAGACATCACAGAAATACTTCTTTAAGTGAAATTAGGTTAGGTAGATCACAGGGACTGAGGAACAGAGAAAGGCAGGCATACGTGAGAAGGTCTCACCGACCAGATCAGACGCTGGTTTGCGGTGCAGTAGGAAGTATCCTATTTTTGTAGCACGAGGCAATGTCAGGCCGTAACCATGGACCTCACGTCTTTCTTCAGCCTCGCTGCCATCCTTGGGGCTGCTGCAGCCTCAGTCCCAGCAGAGGCTTGGAGGGTGGAGGGACTTTGGGATTAGCCCCTACAGCTCTGGCGGGGGGCTCACGGGAAGGGCCAGAGGCAGGAGTTACCTCCCTACTCCTTGTCTTGCCTTCACCAAAGGTTTCCAGCGCAGACATCACAACACTGGCCACAACCTCTTGCATCTGAGGTGCTGTGCCTGCTCTGCTGCGCTCCAAAGCAGCGCTGTCTCAAGGAGATGCTTTACCAGTTTGCACGTAGAGCTGACACCGGCCAGGTCCCTGCCTGCACTAGGTGTGACGTCTCTCTCTGGATGCTACCATTAGGACTTTAAAAAAGAGGGATAAAAGGATAGACAAAGGGCAAACAGGACAGCAGAGCGGCTGGCAGAGCCCCTCCTGCGGCTTTGTTTTCTCTTGCAATTGAATTAGATGCTGATAAGGGATGGTGAAGGATTTTTGTGCCACATGAGGCTCTGCGATGGAGCTTCTGATCTATGGATTACAGTTTACCAAGGAGATAGCTCTGTGGAAAAATGCTTATGAGGAAGAAATGCCACTGCTGTAAAGAAAAGCTCAGGGAACCATTTTCTGGGGTAATTTCTCTTAGAAAAACAGCCCTATAAAGTCACAGAAAGACTCTTAACCGAGTGCCAGGGACTTGGCAACTGGCTCCGAGCAGGACAACTCCGACGTACTCATCCTGGGAGGCTGATGGCCTCATCCTGCTCACAGCATCTTCACCAGCACTCGCTTTGAGACAAACAGGGCTGAGCTTGCTCTCAATTACTTCTCCAAAGAAATACAACCAATGCCACATGGTTTTCCACTACAACTAGGCAGATGGTCCCAATATTTCAGCTTGTGCCACAAATTCATCCAGGACCTTTTGAACAGCCAGGCATGCTGCTGACCTTCAGCTTTTGAACTAATGCTCATCTGAATAAAACCTCACGTGCCAGATACCGAGAGCGGCAGAAGACCAGTGTCCTCCTCTGATTAAAACATTTACCAGTGACTTATCCATAGCCACAAGCATCTCGTATGCATCCGTGACTGCAGTGCAAAGCAAGCAGTACCCCTGAAAAGTCAAGCAGGTCATCGCAAAGGAGCCAGCAACATTGTCTGAGCCTGGAAAATTTGGAAAATCCCAGTGGAATAGCAGTGAGTTAAATGTTAAAACAGACTCTTTTTACACAAAATTAAGCACTTTTCATAACTCATTGGCTGGGAAATCCTTTTAAAGGCAATGGGAAATGCCACACTAGTGTTTGCAAGCCCTGCATGCTGCCCCAGTGCCCCCGGTGAGGTGCACCGGCCGGGTGGTGAGCCCCCAAATCACCTTCCCGTGCCAAGGGTGCCCAAGAGCCGTACCTGTAGGATGAGGACGCCTGCAGGAATTCCCTCATGGGGTCCTAAAGCCAAAAATCAGAGAAGAACCCAAATTTTACGTTGCTCATCAGACTTTCCAGCGGCTCCAATTAACGCTGCTACAGCGTGTACAACCCTTAATTCCTCTCTGTATCGTTGCATCCAGTACACAGGAGGCATTACCCAGGCTTTCACCTTCAGCTCACAGCACCGAGGTCCTACAGTAAGAAGCTTTTCCCCCAAATCTCCCCGCAGGTGGGTGTCACAGCCAGTAAAGGCAACCGCCGCTTCCTCCAGCCCCCCGGGCCAGCCAGGGCCAGCAAGCAGCGGAGGCTTTCACCCCTCGCTCAGTGCATCGCTTTAGCAAGTCCATCAAGCCTTGAACCTCCAGGACCACAAATGCCATCATTTATACTCTGCTTGTGGGCATGAGAAAGAAAAAGCTCACTGAAAGACCTGGTTGTTTATTATAAACTCTCCATGCCCTTATACTTTTTTTCCTCAAATTACAAAATGATTATCACATGCTTTTACAATACCATAGATTTCATGTGCCACAAAGCAGCATCTGTGTGCGTTCTTGATCTCTGCATGGCTTTGACTTACAGTATCCCTTAATCGTCCGGTTTTGTTTACAACGTACAAAGGAAAAGCTCCAGTGCAGCTTTCCACCCCCTGCAAATACAGATACTGTTGTTTATTTATAGCTCCGTATTTGCAGAGAGCCTGTGGAGACGAGAAGAGATGTCATTCACAGGGGAAGGCAGATGTATTGAATCCATCACCATGCGGAGGGGCCTGGGGTATTTCACAAAAGAACCACAATTGACAATAGAAGATAAATTATCCAAACAGTTATCTGTCAGTTACTGGCTCAATACAAACTTTGCAACAAATAAAGCAAAAGCCCCTTTTTTCTAGCTCTAACAGTAAAGTACAACTCTCTTCTCCAGTTTTTATACTTGCCCAAGCTGTAATGACAAAGGCAGCTGTCCTTGTTTCTATTTCCCTGCTATTTAGGCACATCTAAGTTTCAAACACAAGTCTCCTCTAATGGATACAGCCATATGACTGACTGCCCACCCAAATGATCTTCATCATCTTTAAAAGTTTCCTTTTATACATCGGGAAAAAAAATCTCCCAGCCCAAACTGCTATAAATTGCTATATGGATAGGGTGGGAGGCCCTTCCTACATTAAAAAAGGATATTTCTGCATCTGTAGATATAAAGCAACAAAGGCAGAAGGAAGCTGGTCTCCTTTTCCCATGTGTCCTGGTTTGGCTATAAGAGGACCACTTCTCCTTTCAGTAGATCTTTCCTTCAGTTGAGTTTCTTAAGTAACTGCACTTTCTGAAGTTGGCTACATGTTTTTGAGACCGTGTCTGCTTTCAGAATTGATAACGCTCGATGTTTATAGTTGTTACTAAAGTAATGGTGGGATTGGTGTGCAGAAAGGCCCATGTTTATACTTATTCCTGTGGGGACCAAGGTCACTCTTGACTCCCTTACGTTCCACCAGTGAAAAGGCGTAAAAGGGTCGCCATCTGTGGGAAAGTGCTGACGGGACAGGTGACCAAAAACTGACCAAGGAGGTATTCCATCCCATCCATGTCATCCTTGGTATAAGGCTCAGGGATCACAGGGGTCAGGTCGTCTTCTTTCATGGCCAGCATCCCTGTGGGACTCTGCTCGTTCTCCTGCCTCCAATCCCGATCTGTGTATTCCCAAATCCGGTTCCCATCTGCTGCTGAGTGCAGTCTGGGACATCTGGATGCCCTGGTGGGGGACCTCCGGATGCCCCCCCTGCCACATCAGCGGTGTGAGCCACCACAGCGCACAATCCCGTGATCATCACTGGGAAGCT